>NW_026068063.1:2773570-2775253 GCF_014885135.2 Alexandromys fortis | reverse complement strand
TTTTTTTTTTTTTTTTGGTTTTTCGAGACAGGGTTTCTCTGTGGCTTTGGAGCCTTTCCTGGAACTAGCTCTGTAGACCAGGCTGGTTATATCTTTGCTGAGGCAAAATATTTTGGGGGGAGCATAAAAAATATGATCTTGCCAGGCGGTGGTGGTGCACACCTTTAATCCCAGCACTCGGGAGGCAGAGGCAGGCAGATCTCTGTGAGTTCGAGACCAGCCTGGTCTACAAGAGCTAGTTCCAGGACAGGCTCCAAAGCCACAGAGAAACCCTGTCTCGAAAAACGAAAAAAAAAAAAAAACAACTATATTAATTACAATGCTGTTTGGCCAATGGCTCAGGTGTATTTCTAGCTAGCTCTTATTTCTTAAATTAACCCATTTCTTCTGTGCACTACCACAAGTCTGTGGCCTATCAGCAACGTACTGGTGTCTTTCTCTTTCAGCAGCTACATGGCATCTACCTGACTGTGCCTTCTTTCTCCCTTCATTCAGTTTAGTTTTTCCACCTAGCTAAATTCTGTGCTGCCATAGGCCAAAGCAGCTTCTTTATTAACCAATGTTAATAAAATATAGTCACAGCATACAGAGAGGAATCCCACATTATCCCCCCTTTCTGTCTAAGTAAAAAGGAAGGTTTTAACTTTAACATAGTAAAATTACATATAACAAAACAGTTACCAAGCAAGAATACAGTTACAATATCTATTCTATTTGTTTTAGGCAAAAATTAAAGAAAATATTCCATCATCTATCTTATGTTTGTGAGTCTAAAGTTTTGTATGTAATCTATCTTTCAATACAACTAAGGAACACTTTAACTATCTGTCGTCAACTCCATCAAAGACCCCAGAAGGATATAATATTACCAAAGTAAACAGGTAGTGCATTGTAAGCAACTTCCAAAGTTCTAGAAACAACAGAGACATCTCACTGCCTGGACAGTCACCAGAAGTTTCTTTTGTAACATTGGAGCATCCATCTTTAGCTTATAGGTCCATAATATTTGTCAGACTTTTCAGTGAAGCAGGAAACTTGATGTTCTGCTTTGTACTGGCAAAGTCCATCAGTTGCTTTCTTCTGCATCCTGAAGAATGTCTGACAGACTCTTTTATGAAGCAGAAGCCCTAAAGGACTCTCTCACCTTCTTTTGGTAAGCTCAGCGCTCATTTTTCTGTGGGTCCTGCAAGTCCAGTTTATATAGCATACCGTCAAGCAAACCAGGCAAGAGCAGTTTCATGCCCAAATGGCTAGTTTTATCACTTTTTTTAAATATTTATTTATTATGTATACAATATTCTGTCTGTGTGCATGTCTGCAGCCAGAAGAGGGCACCAGACCTCTTTACAGATGGTTGTGAGCCACCATGTGGTTGCCGGGAATTGAACTCAGGACCTTTGGAAGAGCAGGCAATGCTCTTAACCTTTGAGCCATCTCTCCAGCCCTAGCTTTATCACTTTGAAGGCAAATTCCATAATGAGTTTCTTCAATGCCCATCAGCTTCTCTGAAGTAATTGATGCTTCCAGAAGCAGACATGTCTCACTGTTGAGAAAAGTCTAAGTTCTTAAAACCTTTTAAATGCCATATTCTGTAGGTCTTTGAAGTATTGAAGATTATTTATCTAACTGAAATATATCTTTATATATCTATGAAACCTAATAACATGGCTACAAGTTTGACTA
>NW_026068063.1:2764169-2773274 GCF_014885135.2 Alexandromys fortis | reverse complement strand
CTCTGTGAGTTCGAGGCCAGCCTGGTCTACAAGAGCTAGTTCCAGGACAGGCACCAAAGCTACAGAGAAATCCTGCCTCGAAAAACCAAAAAAAAAAAAAAATTTGATCTTAAATTTGTACCAATAAACCAAAGTCTATACCAATTTAAAGTATTCATTTTTTTAATGGTTTTTGGAGACAGGTTTCTCTGTGTTGCTTTCTCTTTTCCGATTGCAGGAGTTGGTTTCTGTTCTCCGTTCCAGCAGAGGATTCTGATTTATGAGTCTACTCCTAGATAAATAACCGTCTATTTTTCTCAATTCTGAGCTAGTGTGGGATTTCTTTTAAGCATCCTTCTTCACATGCTTGGTCCTTTCGTTCTGGGAACACACAAACTTTTAAAGGTAACATACATGTCTGCATTAAGGCAAGCATGAAACGTACAGTGTGTCTCCTCCAGTCTCAGGGATGTTTCCATGGAGAGGGATCAGCTTATGTGTTACCTGTCTTGAAGGTTTTTTGTTTGTTTGTTTTTTGTTGTTGTTGCTTGTTACTTCCTTTCTTTACTTATGTCTGTAGTCAAGATTTTCAGGAGGTCTCCCCTGGTCAAATATTATCTTTATTAATTTTGAAGAGTTCCATATCTTTTTGTTTCCTATGGAAACAAATATATAACTTTTTCCCGAATACAACATAATTTTTTACTCTCATTTTAAAGTTAAGACATCCCCAAAATATACAGGTTGGTTTAATCTAGCAGCTCTTTTCACAGTCCAGTGTTTCTCAGCAGAGTTTGTCCATCAGCATTCAAAAAATTTAAAGTCAACAAAACAACATACAAGATCCAAGTACCCTGTGTGTTTCCCATCCTGATGTAGCCTATTTCTTTTCCATTACTTTATTCTCTTTTAAAACTTTATTATTTTAAATTATTTATTAATTTTCCGTATCTGCCTAAACCCATTGTCTTTTCTTTCTTCAGCATCTAAGCACATTTTAAAGCATACTATATCTGCTCAGGGGTTTTCTTAGTCTGCACCTGACTTTTTGTGTTATGCAGCATTTTTCTGATCACATGAGCTAAACTGTTAACCTGCTAGGGCAGCAGCTGTGTGGCTAGCTTCTGGCACAGGCTGATGGCTATGCTCCCTTCAGTTTTGTGAGAGCCTAGTCTCGTGTTCCTGAATACTGACCCCAGGGCCACATCTACCTGGTCCAGCTCTGGGAAGTTGCTGAGTGCTCGTGAACAGCAGTTGGCTGTTGTGAGTTCCTGTGGAGAGATCCTGGTGGTGATGGCAGTGGCAACAGCTGGCATGACTTCTCCCTCAGTGTGGTCAAACACGATGCTGGGCACCAAGCTGGTCCTTCTTATGGGCCACCAGCTCACAAATAACAGCACAGAGACTTATTATTAATTATGAAAACTTGGCCTTAGCTTTGACTTTTTTCTCAATTAGCTCTTATAACTTAAGTCACCCTTTTTCTATTAATCTACATTAATTTTGAAGAGTTCCACATCTTTTTTTTTCCCCTGTGGAAGCAAATGTATAACCTCCAATGTGGCTCGTTACTTCTCCTCTGTACCATAGGTCTGACTTCTTCAGTGTCTCACTGGAGTCTGTTGAGCACCCAGATTTACCCCTCTGACTTCCTTCTGATTTGGCGTCAGCTCTTTACCAATCACAGCGACACATCATTACAGAGTAAACAAATATTCTGTGACAGATGATGACTTTAAAGATGTGCTGTCTGTGGAACTTAATGCATTAATCATTTATTTAGGCTTGAAGGAGAGTGAGAAATAAAACTTAGAGACATAAAATATTTATTACAGTTTAAAGATTAAACATTTTAATTTTAAACGGTGGGTGGTGGCTCATACCTTTAATCCGAGCACTCAAGGCAGTTAGATCTCTGGGTTTGAGGCTAGCCTGATCTACAGAGTGAGTTCCAGGATAGCCAGCGCTAAACAGAGAAACGCTATCTAAAAAGAAAAAAGCAAGAAAAAAATTTAATTAGAACTTTTTGGTATGTGATATATACATAAAAGAATATTAGGTGTTCTGTTCTATCTTTTTCAGTCTTATTCTTCTTTGAGACAGTTTCTCATTGATCCTTGGGTTATGGTGGTGGCCTGCTATCTCTGCCCCACAGCACTGAGGTTATAGGAACAGAGCACAGCTATATCCATCTAGAGATTTGAACTCAGGTCCTCATGATTGCACAATACTCTTACTCTGCAAGAATTCTCTCCAATACACTAAACATTTTTTTTAAAATCCTGTGTGTGTGTGATGTATGTGTGTGATGTATATGAGTGTGTGATGTATGTGTGTGATGTGATGTATGTGTGTATGATGTATGTGTGTGATGTATGTGTGTGATGTATGTGTGTGATGTATGTGTGTGTGATGTGTGTGATGTATGTGTGTGATGTATGTATGTGTGTGATGTATGTGTGTGTTGAATGTGTGTGTGATGTATGTGTGTGTGTGATGTATGTGTGTGGGTACAGGCATAAGGATGCCACAGAGCATGTGTAGCAATCAGAAGACAACTTACAAGATTGGATTCTCTGTTAAAACCTTTCATAGGTCTTGAATAATGACTTCTTAAGTATTCATTTCATACTTAAAATTTTGTCCTAGTTTTCCTCTCCGCTGCTATGATAAACACCATGTCCAAAAGCAACATGGGGAGGAGAGGGTTTTGTTGAAATACATGTTGCAATCCAGGCAATAGTGATGCACACCTTTAATCCCTGCAGGCAGGAGGCAGAGGCTGGCAGAACTCCGTGAGTTCAAGGTCAACCTTGTCTACAAGGTGAGTTCCAGGACAGGCTCAAAAGCTACATAGAGAAACCCCATCTCTGATCTGAGAGAGAGAGAGAGAGAGAGAGAGAGAGAGAGAGAGAGAGAGAGAGAGAGAGAGAGAGATTACAGTTCATCACCCAGGTTAGCCAGGGCAGGAGCTCATGGCAGAAACCTGGAGCCAGGGTGAAGCAGAAAGCATGGAGGAAATGCTGACTGGCTTTCTCAGTGAGCCTTCTTATACAGCCCAGACCCACCTTCCCAGATAGCACTGACTACAGTAGACTGGGCCCTCCTGCATAAATAAGCAACCAAGTATTCATCACAGACAGGTGAGAATCCAATCTTAACTGGGAAATTCTTCAGTTGGGATTCTCTCTTCTCAAATGACTCTAGGAATTCATAGTTAGCTTCAGCTGTCGATTTGACAAATTGCAAGAACCATTAGCATAAAAGACCTGATCTCGGTATGATGTGGTGTTGTCCACATGGTCCTAGCAGATGGGATGGGGAGACAGCAGAATCATTAATTTAAAGTTGGTCTTATCTACTTGGCAAATGTGAAGTGGACCCGAGACAGGTGACACCTGGTCTTAAACATTTCGGTGGAAGTTTGTGACCCATCAGCCGCTCCTGAATAAACACACTGAGAATTATATGAGTTAAGAATGCTCAGCTGATAGCCCAGGCTTATTACTAACTAGATCTTACACTTAAGTTAATCCATATTTCTTATTTATGCTATGCCACATGGCAGGACCTTTATTAGCATGGCACGTTCATCTCCCGCTTGCTCTGTATTTGGCCAGTGACTTCTGACTCCGCCCTTCTCCTTCCCATCATCCTTAGTTTGGTCACCCCACCTATACTTCTCCTTTGGAAATCAAAGCAACTTTTAAATCCAGTTAAGAGATTTAAGACATTTTAAGCAAATTCAAAGGGTTACTGCAGTTCAAGCTTGTTTTCTTTCTTTTTTTTTTTTTTTTGGTTTTTTGAGACAGGGTTTCTCTGTAGTTTTGGAGCCTGTCCTGGAACTAGCTCTTGTAGACCAGGCTGGTCTCGAACTCACAGAGATCCGCCTGCCTCTGCCTCCCGAGTGCTGGGATTAAAGGCGTGCGCCACCACCGCCCGGCTTCAAGCTTGTTTTCTACATCTCTAAGAGCTGGAGCGACTTAGTGCTAAGATAAAACATTCGATCAGGGCAGGGATAGCCCAAGCCATTAATCCCAGGAGAGACGGACAGATCTCTAGGAGTTGGTTGTTTTCTAAATTCTTGAGTTACTGTGAACAAGCTGGTGGTGGTGCACACCTTTAATCCCCCCACCCAGAGACAAAATTCACGTACAGCTACTGTTTGGTATGTTTGCATACTAGAAAAACCACATGCCGTACTTACAGATTATTACTGAAACCCTGTACAGGATTACTAGAAAGGCAGACTAAAATTTGAAATGAATTTCCCTTATGACCTAAAATAAATACACTTTAAGATTGAACTTATAGAAGGGGGATATAGGGATATTTATCCACACATACCAAGGCATGCTTATTTCAAATATTCAAAAAAATAATTAAAAGATCTTTTTTTTTTTTTGGTTTTTCGATACAGGGTTTCTCTGTGGTTTTGGTGCCTGTCCTGGAACTAGCTCTTGTAGACCAGGCTGGTCTCGAACTCACAGAGATCTGCCTGCCTCTGCCTCCCGAGTGCTGGGATTAAAGGTGTGCACCACCACCGCCCGGCAAGATCATATTTTTTATGCTCCCCCCAAAACATTTTGCCTCAGCAAAGATATAACCTGCCAAAGAAAGGAACTCCCCAAAGTTAGGGTCAGGGTAGGGCTTTGTTTTTCTCTTTCCAGGAGAATAAAGGCATCCAAGTAAGGAACCCAGAGAGCAGTAGACAAGTGGGACATTTGAAGAAGGACGGACCATCAAGAGAAAATGTCCCAGGAGAAAGAGTAAATAGCCTAATGGGATAGTGTACCTCCAACAGGGCAGAACTTCATAGATCTTCCCAAATGCTTGTTTCTGCTGCTCTCTGCAGACATAAGGGGCATTTGGTCTTTTCGTGGTCCCCGTACAAGTAAAAATTAAAGCTGACTTTGGAGTTGGAGCACGGCTCTCTCCTTCTCTAAACCCAAGCACTCTTGTTAAAGGAAAATTCAAAACCTCTATCTCATGTCAGAAGAGCCACCAGGTATGGAACAGAAGAAAGCCAAAATTAAGGGACTATTCTATTACCACTAATCTCATAACCCTTTGGTTTTGTTTGGACTCTTTAAATTTTTTCTTAAAGTATCAATATTATCTCAAAATCTATGAGATTATTATACACATATAAACTTTCTGTCCTGATATTAGTAGTCATATAGAATACTAGCTAATTCTAGAAATAAACCTAATCAAGCTTCCTGTATGTGTTTTGGGGTTTGAGTCTGAAGCAGGTAACTAGGAACTAAATTTGTGTTCCCCGGATGTACTTACTAGACTGTGGTCCTCTTAACCTTTCAGACACTTGCTGAATCTGCCATTTAAACTGTTTACATTTCCTGCATTCGGAGCAGAGACCTTTGAGATCCAAGAAGGTCACAGCCCACCCCCCCCCACCCCCCCGCAATGACAAATCTACCTGGGTTGTGCTAACTCCACTAAACTGAAACTGACAAACACCACCCAACTTCAGCTTCGAACTACAAACTGCTCAGGACAACTTCAGAGTGACTAGCAAAGATGGTCCAGCCTCTCAGATTGCTCCAGCCAGGATTTGAGATGAGCCCTGCACTTTCCCATCACACAGAGATTGGACAACCGTTACCTCAATCTTCTTAGGATCCCCTAAAGAGGTCATGAGCCCCCCAGACAACAGGAAACAATTTTATTTTATTTTTTTATTTTTTTCAAGGCAAGGTTTCTCTGCAGCTTTGGAGCCTGTCCTGGAACTAGCTCTGTAGACCAGGCTGGTCTCGAACTCACAGAGATCCGCCTGCCTCTGCCTTCCGAGTGCTGGGATTAAAGGCGTGCGCCACCAATGCCCGGCTTCAGGAAGCAATTTTAAAGAACTTGATCCTCACATTCCTGAGAGGAGGGGAAGTGGGGTTTTGGTCGTTTGGTAGGTTATAGGTAATCGTATTGTTTAGGCGGGTTGGTTGCAAATTGTTATTGGTCAAGGTGAAGAAGGAAACTAAACAAAGTAGGTTAGATTAAGGGATTTCTTTCTTCATTTTTCTTTCCCTCCTTCCCTCCCTCCCTCCCTCCCTCCTTTCTCTCTCTCTCTCTCTCTCTCTTCTTTTTTTCCTTTCATCAAGAGTTGGGAAAAAAGTAGGGGGCGAGGGATGAAAAAAAGAAAAAAGGGGGAAGGTATAGGATGATAGGATAAAAGGATAGATTATTGAATCTACTTTTAAACTAAAAAGCAACTGTTAATCTCATTTTTTTTTTTGGACATGGTCTTAAAAAACCAAAACCAACAAAACCATACCGGGGGCTGGAAGGTTATATCAGTGGTTAAGAGCACTGACTGCTCTTCTGGAGGACCCAGGCTCAATTCCCAGCACCCACACGGCAGCTCACAACTGCCTGTTGTCTTCAGTTCCAGGGAGTCCAGACAGTCAACACATGAAATAATAAAAATAATTTAAAAATATGGATCTTGGCTGGGTGATGGCACCACATGCTTTTAATCCCAGTACTAGGGAGGCAGAGGCAGGCAGATTTCACTGAGTTTGAGGCCAGTCTGGCCTACACAGCAAGTTCTAGGACAGCAAGGGTTACACAGAGAAACACTGTCTTGAGAAACAAAACAAACAAAATATATAAAAGAATATTTCTTCAGTTTTGTGAGGTTCTTAACAGCAAAAAATTTTAATTCAGTTTTTTTTTTTTTACTTTCCACAGGAAGTTTTTGTCATGTGATTGCTCATATATGCTCATGTGTATGAGGGCCTTCCTGTGTGTGGAGGCTGGAGAATAACTTCCTCAGCTGCCACCCATCTTCTCTTTATTTAAAATATTTTTTTTCAAGATAGAGTTTCTCTGTGTAATTCTGGCTGTCCTCGAACTAGCTCCATAGACCAGGCTGAAGTCTTGAACTCACAGAGATCTTCCGGCCTCTGCCTCTTTAGTGCTGGGATTAAAAGTGTGCACTACTACCACCTGGATTTTTAAAAATAAAAAAAAAAAAAACTTTTAACCTGTGTGGGATTTTCTTCTGTATGCTGTGATTACTTGTTGAAATAGGAGGCGGCGGGGCTGCGTCCCCAACACCCCTGCCGCCTGCTAGCTTATGCCCGAAATAACAACACACAAACTGTATTCATTTAACTGCTTGACCCATTTCTATCTAGCCTCTTCTAGGCTAACTCTTGCACCTGGACTAGCCCATTTCTAGTAATGTGTGTAAGCACCCCAAGGTGCGCTTACTGGGAAGATTCTAGCCTAAGTCCATCGTGGGTTGGAGCTGCCTGGGAGAGCAGAGCATGGCGTCTCTGCTCCAGAGAGCAGAGCTGTCGGGTCTGTCCAAGAGCAGAGCAGAGTCTGACCTCACTTCCTCTTCCGCCCAGCATCCTATTCTGTTTACTCCTCCCACCAATGCTTTAACCTATGAGGCCAGCCAAGCAGTTCCTTTATTGCTTAATGACCTTCCTCCATCAATTACCAGTGATAAATAAAGGAATTGCTTTGGGTCTATAGCATAGCTATAGGGGAACAGAGCTAGGTAGGAAAAACTAAGCTGAATCCTGGAGGAAAGGGGGCTGAGTCAGGGGAAGCCATGGAGCCACTGCTGGAGATAGACAGGTTTAAACTTTACTGGTAGGCCACGACCTCATGGTGATGCACAGATTAATAGAGATGGGTTAAATTAAGATGTAAAAGCTAGCCAATAAGAAGCTAGAGCTAATGGGCCAAGCAATGATTTAAATAATACAGTTTCCGTGTGATTATTAAAGGGGTTTGAGCAGCCAGGAACCAACAAGGGACCTCCTCCAACACAGTCTGTATATTATGGGCATGCAGTACCCATAGACCAGAGAGGGCATTGGATCTCCAAGTACTGGCGTTACAACAGTTGTAAGTAGGTGTTGGGAATCCAACCTGGGTCCTCTGGAAGATCAACCAGCGCTCATATCTGCTGAGCCATCACTCCAGCCCTGGTTTCTTTTCTTTCATTTAGAGAGAGGTTTTCTAACTGGCTGGATGCTTGTCTAGTAGGCTAGAATAGCCTCCCCATTGGCAGGATTATGTTCACCACTGAGCTAGACTTTGTTCTAAGACAAAACTCAAGAGACAGCAAATTGGGGTTCAACCTGAAGACCAGAAAAGCAAAGCAGCCAGCCACTGGCTCTTATCTCGACCAGTCTGAAAAATAGTGATCCTGCCTCCAGGAATCTCAAAATGAGACTGAGCCTGAGAGCTGTCTCCCCCCATTTTATACTCCTCTCTAGTTCTGGGATTAAAGGCAAGCACCTCTACCGCCTGGTTTCTATGGCAAGCTAGTGTGGCTACTGGGATTAAAGGTGTTTGTCATTGCTGCCTGGTCTGTAAGATTGCCTAATGTAGCTCTTTACTTTTCTGATCCTCAGGCAAGTTTTATTTACAAATGAAATGTCTTGTTCTCCCTTGCCAGGCAAACACTCATTGAGCCATCCCCAGCTCAGCTCTCAGAATTTTTCTTTGTTTTTTTCTTTTGTCTGTCTGTCTGTCTGTCTGTCTGTCTGTCTCTCTCTCTCTCTCTCTCTCTCTCTCTCTCTCTCTCTCTTTCTTTCTTTCTTTCTTTCTTTCTTTCTTTCTTTCTTATGTATACAATGTTCTGTCTGTGTGTATGCCTGAAGGCCAGAAGAGGGCGCCAGACCTCTTTACAGATGGTTGTGAGCCACCATGTGGTTGCTGGGAATCGAACTCAGGCCCTTTGGAAGAGCAGGCAATGCTCTTAACCTCTGAGCCATCTCTCCAGCCCCCCCTTTTTTTTGTTTTTCGAGACAGGGTTTCTCCGTAGCTTTGGTGCTCACAGAGCTCACAGAGATCCACCTGCCTCTGCCTCCCAAGTGTTGGGATTAAAGGCGTGCGCCACCATCGCCCGGCATAAAGATTAATTTATTTTGTATACAACTTTCTGCCTGGCTTGTGTTTGCTAGACAAGATCATTGTATAACTTCTGATGGCCTTGAAACTGTCAGTGAAGCCGGGCGGTGGTGGCGCACGCCTTTAATCCCAGCACTCGGGAGGCAGAGGCAGGCGGATCTCTGTGAGTTCGAGACCAGCCTGGTCTACAGAGCTAGTTCCAGGACAGGCTCCAAAGCCACAGAGAAACCCTGTCTC
>NW_026068063.1:2758526-2764115 GCF_014885135.2 Alexandromys fortis | reverse complement strand
TAAAAAAAAAAAAAAAAAAAAAGAAACTGTCAGTGAAGATGACCTTGAACTCTTGATCCTGTCTCCACCTAATAAGTGTGTACTTGTGAAGCTCAGCAATGTTCTATGAGGATAGACGGTGGTTTTATGTAAATGAAGGTTTCATTCCAAATTATTCCATGGTAGAATTGATTCAATTACCCTCATCTAGTGGGTCTTTTTAACATTATTCGTTCATTTATTCATTCAAGTATGTGGGTACATGTCTGTGTGCATGTCTGTGTGTATGATGGGCATGCATGTGGACAAATTTGGGGAGTCAGCAGCAATAGCCTTTACTGTGTGAGTCAACTCATGGTCCTCCATCCCCCTTGCCTGTGATGTTTATTCTTGGTTGTCAACTTGACTACATCTGGGATGAACTAAAACCCCCATGGAGATACACACCTGTGAGGTATTTTTGCTTAATTGTAGTGGGAGGATCTACTTCTAATCCTAACCTTTGAGGTAAGAAAACACACTTTTAATCCAGATCTTTTGGGTTGGGAAAATCCACCTCTAATCTGGACTAAGCCTTCTGCTGGAAGCCTATATAAGAACAAGGAAGAAGGAAGCTTTTGGTTTTTAGCCTGCTTGCTCTCCCTAGCTAGTGGATTAGAGCTTACTTCTCTGAGATTCTGGCATAAACTGAAGACAGTTGAGACATCCAGCCTCGTAGACCGTTTAACTATTGAATTCTTTGGTGTAGGAGGTCCTTCTTTGTGTTGCTTGCATTGGTTAATAAAGAAACTGCTTTGGGCCTGTTGATAGGGCAGAACTTAGGTAGGCAGGGAAGACAAAACTGAATGCTGCGAGAAAGAAAGTAGAGTAGGAGAGACGCCATGGATCCTCCGCCTGAGACAGAAGCCGGTTAGAATCTTTGAGGGTAAGTCACTGCTTTGTGGCGATATACAAATTAATAGAAATGGGTTAAATTAATATGAGTTAGCCAATAAGAAACTAGAGCTAATGGGCCAAGCAGTGATTTAATTAATACAGTTCCTGTGTGGTTATTTCAGGGCTAAGCAAGCCGAATGGCCAGGACGAACAAGAACAAGTAGCCTCTCCTTGGAACAATTCTTGGACCCTTCCGTTCATAGGCAACCATTGATTTACAGCTGGACCATGTTTGGAAATCATGCTAATGAATCCCCTTTCTCTAAATATGGCTTTATTATATGAGCTGTTGGAGAACCCCAATACATTGCCCTCCTAACCAATCTAAGAAGGACCCGGGTTCAATTTCCAGCACCCATATGGCAGCTCTCAGCTGTCTGAGAGTCCAGTCTCAGGGGATCTGACACCTTCACAACAATGCACATAAAGTTATTTAAATCATTAAAAAAAAGTATAGCCGGGTGGTGGTGGTGCACACCTTTAATCCCAGCACTCGGGAGGCAGAGGCAGGCGGATCTCTGTGAGTTCGAGGCCAGCCTGGTCTACAGAGCTAGTGCCAGGACAGGCTCCAAAGCTACAGAGAAACCCTGTCTCGAAAAAAACAAAAACAAACAAAAAAGGTGAGAAACTCTGCCTACCTTCTTTCTTCTCCATCTCTTCCAGCTCCTGTCCCCAGAGGTCTCTTCCCTCCCCACGCCCTCTATCTCAATAATTCACCTAAGCACTTAAGCTCTGTCTGCATGTCATATTTGCCTGTCCCTCACATGATGTGGGCTCTCACCTGCTGCCACGGTCCCTCTTGCTGAACCCCCCCCCCCCCCCCCCCCCCCCGTTTATTTGTGTAAACCTGGCTGTCCAGGAACTCGTTCTGTAGACCATGTAGACCAGGCTGGCATCGAACTCAGAGCTCTGCCTTTCTCTGTCTCCCGAGTACTGGGATTAAAAGCGTGCACCATCACCGCCCTGTCTGAGGCGTAAGGGTAGTGAAGTCCAGTCTGTGTTCTGGCTTGCGCCTTCGTGTTTTCCACTTTTCCCGGGGACTCTGCTTCCTTCAATTTCTGTTCCATTCTGCTGTGTTCCACTGGACAGCTCTGCTCCACTGCCCACCACACACAGGCTTATGGGGGCGTCGTTAAGTCTGGCAATGCTTTCCACCACCGACACATGACTGACGTCTCAGGGACTACTGTTAAGTTAGTTTTCATAGTATTTGATTCTGATTTTAACTTTAACTTTATTGTTCTCTGACGTCTTCATATATGTACACCATGCATTCCAGCCATGTGTGCCACATTACTCTTTGACCCCCCTCCCACTGCAGGTCAGTGTATGCTCTGTTCTAGTCTTGGATTATTGGAGGATGAGATTCACAACTAGGCTACTGCTGTTATTGACACCCCCAGAGGTCTCAAAATTCTTTGATAAATTATACTTTTTTTTTTTTGTATGTGCATTGGTGTTTTGCCTGCATGTTTATCTGTGTGAGGGTGTCAGATCCAAGGAGTGGAAGTACAGACAGTTGTGAGATGCCATGTGGATGCTGGGAACTGAACTCAGCCACCTCTCCAGCTCCCTCTTTGTAGGGATAAACCCAGCCTATTAGGGGGCGTGTTCGCCTCGAGCTAATGTTTACATATAAATCTGGCGAGCATGAGCCCCACTGGTCTCTTTTTTTGTATTTCCTGCTCATCGCTGGATCGCTGGTGTTGTAAGATATCCCTTCATTAAAATTTGCTGTTTCATATTAAGCTAGCCTGGTTATTACGCTGATTACACCTCTTCCTTTTTAAAAAAATATAATTGGCTGTAGAGATGGCTTAGTGGTTATGAGCAATGGCTGCTCTTCTGGAGGACCCAGGTTTGATTTTCAGCACTAACATGACAGCTCACAACTGTTCTTCAGATGCAGATCTGATGGCCTCTTGTGGCATCAAAAATGTAGCACATACGTACATACAGGCAAAATACCCACACAAAATAAAAATAAATAAGTTTTAGAGATGGGGCTGGATAGATGGCTCAGCAGTTAAGAGCACTAGCTGTTTTCTCTTCCAGGGGTCCCAGGTTCAATTCCCACCACGCACATGACAGCTCACAGCCATCTGTAACCCATTCCAGGGGATCCGATGTCCTCCTACAGACATACCTGCTTGCAAAACATCATTGCACACAAAAATAAAAATATTTTTAAAAAATTTAAAGAGAATGCAACTACATTTATTAGTTTATTATTTTTGTGTATGCGTATGGGCGCACACACAGCAGTCAGGATGCCTTGCAGGAACTGCTTTTCTTCTGGATCCTAGGACTGAAGTCAGGCTGTCATGTCAGGTTTGGCAGTAGGTTCTTATACCTGGTGAGCCATTCTGCTGGCACCCAATGTTTCTCTTTTTCTTAATACAGATGCATTTCAGAACTGAGTCATAATGGAAACTACTGAAATTTCCCAAGAGTAAGGATACGGTCAGTGGTTTTGAAAGGCAGCTGAAGTATAAATGAATGTTATAAATCGAGATAATCAAAGGAAACACATTGAAACGTTAGTAAATTTACAGGACATTCCATTAAAAGAGAAAAATTATTGGGGTCTGAAGATATGGCTCAGCAATAAGCGCTCTCGCTGCTCTTACAGAGGACCTGAGTCTATTTTCCAGTGCCCACGTCAGAAGGCTGACAACTGTGTCAATTCCAGCTCCAGATTTAACACCTTGTGGCCTCTGTGCATACTGCACTCATATGGCCTATATATACACACACAGACACATTCAAACACGTAACACAAAAGAAAAAGAAACTAAGAACTACTGTTGGGGGCTGGAGAGATGGCTCAGTGGTTAAGAGCACTGGCTGTGCTTCCAGAGGACCTGGGTTCAATTCCCAGCACCCACATGGCAGCTCACAACTGTCTGTAATTACAGTTCCAGGGGACCCAACACTCATGGCGAAACACCAATACACATTAAAAAAAAAATTAAGAACAGAACCACTGTCTGTACTGTCAAGTTGCTTCATATGTCTCCTTGCTTAGAGATATCTCAACTGAGAAAGTACTGAAGAAAATCTAGCATCTTATATGTGTTCTTTGGGTGTCTTGAAGAGGTCACACCAATCCAGCTATAAGTTCTAGATTAGGGGGTCACAAAACTTTCTCCATAAAAAGATTCAAGAGTTCAAGGCACCCTGAGCTCCATTAGACCTTGTCTTAAGACAGTAACGAAAAGCACCCCCAAAACAGACAGACAAGTGAACAGGTTAAAAGGCACTGAGGATAGGGGTACTGGCTGCACTGGAAGAGAACCAGGGCTGGGCTTCCAGCACTCATTAACTGTAATTCCAGTTCCAGGGGATTTAACACCCTTTTCTCAACTCAGGGGGAACTAGGCATGTACCTGCTACACAGACATATATGTAGGCAAAGCATCCATACACATACAGTAATAAAATTTTGAAGTCATACAAAAAGAAAAACAAAGAACCTGACCCAAACACCAAACCCCACAACCCTCGCAGTGACTATGAAAACTGTGAGGGGACACAGCAACTGTGCAGTGACCAACTTCACCAGAGGAAAACAGTCACGACGGCATGTACAGATGGGCACAGCTTTTTACATATATGTAAACAAGACAAGAAAACTGGTAGCAATTGACAGCCGCTCCAGGTCACACGCTCACTGTTCTCTACAGACTCGGAGGAGCAGTGTTTGGGGATGCCTCACCAGTTTCTGCATCACCTCCATTTAACTAATGCCACAGAGTATCTGCAATGGCTTTAGTTTTACCAAGCACTGCTTGAAGTCCTGTCAGGTTGCTAAGGACAGATTTCATCTTCTTTGTACCAATGAGAAAAAGGTTCATAATTCATTAAAGTTAATTGTTCAAGAGCACTCAGTTAGTGAAGCTTAAGGCCTATATTTTTAGATACTAGTTTAGTGCCTTCAGAACATATGGGGTTCCAGGGCCATGGAGATGGCTCAGCAGTGAGAAAAGGTACTTGGTGCCAAGCCTGATGATTTAACTTCCATCCATGGGACAAACATGGCAGAAAGAGAACGAACTCTAGTAAGTTGTCCTCTGGCCTCCACACACATACTGTGGCATGTACCTATGCGCATATAACACATACACACACAAAATAAGAAAAGATACTGCTTCAGATTAGGTAGCAATGTCTGTAATTCCAGCATTTGAGAGGCTGAAGTAGGAGGGACAAGTGAGTTTGAGGCCAGCATGGGCTATATAATGCTGTCTCAAAAAACCCAAACAGAAAAATCAAAATCAAACTCCCCAAAAACAAAACAAAATAAAACAGAACAACAACAGTCAACCAAACAAAACTCGGGGTTATGCAGCCTGTAAGTCAAGCACCATGGGATGCGGTGGGAGGAGGACCACAAGGTTCAAGGCCCATGGGTTACATAGTCCAAGGTCAGCCTGTTTCAAACTGAAATTATTATTATTATTATTATTATTATTGTTTGAGACAGGGTTTCTCTGTGGCTCCAAGCCTGTCCTGGAACTAGCTCTGTAGACCAGGCTGGTTGGTCTTGAACTCACAGAGATCCGTCTGCCTCTGCCTCCCGGAGTGCTGGGATTAAAGGCGTGCGCCACCATCGCCAGGCTTTCAAACTGAAATTAAAAAAAAAAAAAAAAAAAAAAAAAAAAGAAGATGTGG
>NW_026068063.1:2670949-2757560 GCF_014885135.2 Alexandromys fortis | reverse complement strand
CCATGGCCAGTGAGCACCTTACAGGTACATACCCCATGGCCAGTGAGCACCTTACAGGTACATACCCCATGGCCAGTGAGCACCTTACAGGTACATACCCCATGGCCAGTGAGCACTCTGCAGATACATACATCAGGACTAATTTACTCAGTGCTGGGGACTCAATCCAGCCTTTGGAGATAGGCAAATGTCCCCCTAAACTATTTATTTTTGGCAGTACTGAGAACTTGGGGCTTTAGGAAGGCAAATTAGGTAAGAGCTCTCCCACTGAGCTATATCTTCAGCCCAAATCTTGATTTGTGTCTGTGTGTGTGCTGGTGGAGGCTGGAGGTCAGTATCAGGAAAGACTTTCTTCAATTACTTAGCTCCATTTCATAAGATAGTATTTTTTTGAAATTGGAATTCACTGAATGGGCTGGACTGACGGGCTGGCCAGGATCTTCCCACCAGCTTCCACAGTGCTGGAATTACAGTCACGTGACATCTTGCCCAGCTTTTTATAGGGCTCTAGCTGCAGATCTAAACTAGGCTTCATTCAACTTTAAACCCCTCCCCCCCACACCTTAAATTTAAGACAGTGTTACTCTGTAAGCCAGGCTAGCTTTGAGCACAGCTCACGCCTCAATCTCCAAGCACTGAGATTACATACGAGTCGCCATGCCCAGCTTCAGACTTTAAATTGTAACACAAATGCTGTGTCCCAAGGGGACTTGAGAAATGACATCTCTGAAGAATGACCTGCAAGGTTGCAGCTGCTAATAGAGAGGTTCTGCAGTTTGAAAATAATATATTCTAAAAATTACCATTGTTTTTGTCATAATATTTATTTTGAAATTCCAAATAATACTAAAAAGTGTATGAACTTTAATATAGATATATATTAAAAAGAGTGTAAGTAAAAACTAGAGAAACATCGTCCCAGCTCTGGCAGAACATGACACCGACTTTCGTCACTGCACCGCTGTGACTCAGGATCAGATGCGGATGCACAGCTTTAACACTTTGATTATAAATTGCTTTCAAAAGTAATTTATTTGGACTTTCCATATCCTTTAATGAACTGTAAATATATTAACAGAAAAGACTTTCCCCCCAAAGACTATACAATTTCTGAAATAAGTCAGGAAAAGCAAAAAGGAGACACAAAAGTACATTGTTTCAATGCAAATAGAACACACACATCACACCCACACTTGCATTTCCCAAAGAAAATGGGCAGTCCGTTATCTGTTTCAGCGAAGACCTATACCGTACTCTGGCTAATCAGAGACTTTCAAACTGTGTTTTTTTTTTTTCAAAGAGAGTGTTTTAATAGACTAAACACTGGTCACCACTGAGTTTTGTTTAAGGTACAACAGCAGCATGGTTCAAATGTTACTTGCAGTTCTTGGATAAAATAAAAATTTTAAGTAACGAAATACAGAAAGAGTTAAGAGACTACCTTTCATTGTTTTGAGTACCATCTGTTCTCCTGAAAAAATATTCTAACTTTCTAAAATCCTGGTGTGATAACCATTTCCACAGGAAAAGGAAATCCAATGCTCTAACATACTCTGGGCGAGAGTGTGCATTTATATGTGTACGTGTGGGTAGGTGTGGAGAAAGGACAGCGAAGTACTTAGTATTCTTAATTCCCTTCAACGCACTGTCTGAAATTTAAAACAAACATCTGGCTTACCAAAGTGTGTTTCTGGTTGTTTGATCCCCATTCTTTGAAAAGAAGAAAAACAAAATTAAAAAACCCAGAAAAAGACAGAAAGAAAAAGAACCCTAAGAAAAGAAGTGGCTACTGTGTGGAAATAAGGCTTTGACACTGAAATGTTAAAAGCAGGTGTGAGGAACCATGGAAGCTGGCCAAAGTGTCTGCGACTGTCTCTTGAGCCAGCCACTGTCACTGGCCCTCTATCCTTTGTCTCAGAATTCAGTACCAGAAAGTCCTCTGGCACAGGACCGAAGTCCCCACTAAAAACAAGGTAATTACACTTCAGCAAATTAAGTTCTGTCCTTAGCTTTCTCTAGGTCTGCAACAGAACTCAGGGGAAATTTTTCTATGAAATGCTAGATCTGATAATGTAATATATTTATGTATATAGCTGGCGTATGATTTGCTAATTAAAAAATAAATGACAACTAAACTTTCCATAACTAATGTATACTATGTTAGAATGGAAGTGCTAGCCTTTGGGAATTTTTCATGGTATTCACTCATTCCCAACTTTTCCTTTTCCTCATAAATTATTTCTTTGTAGACAACACACACACATAGATTCAGGCAGGAAATTATCTTAAAGGCTCCTCTGGCACCTAATAACTAATCCAAGACTCTGACTTGAATTAATAATGGTATCTAATTCACATCTGGATGAGATTATGTAACTGATAGGAAATGACCGAGTCTACAGGCTAAAACATTTTTTTCACATCTTTGTAATCCACCTTATTTCACAGCTCGACTACCAACTACAAGTAACCAGTGGGTTAAGGTTCCTTCATCAAATTATCCAAAATAATAACTATAGGCCTGAAACTCATAAGAAACTGTAATTTGTTATATTCTGACATTGGCACTTAATAAAATGTTAACTAAGGTTTCTCTAAAATTTTCAATACATTACAATAAAGGAGATACACAATTTAAGACTTCTTAAATCTGTTATTGTGAAATTCCAATAATTCCCGTTTTATATGCATAATTAGATCTTTAAAACTGTGGTCATTCCCCAAACACAACAACCCATATTATGATGAACTCAGGAAAGAATCTGTTTCGTTCTTAAGAAACTTTCCCTAGGCTACAGCTTCTGGTGACTCACACTACTGACAACGACATGAAGCGAGAGCTGAGAAGAATGCAACTGACCTCACAAAGGCCACCACACATTCCTGCACTCTGTTTTCATCCCAAGAGAAGACGCAGACTCACGTTAGGTACAACTCCAATTAAGGCTTCTCTACCACCATCTTCAGTCTCTCTGCTGGTCTCATACTGGTTCTTCTAATAAACCTAAGTGGTTAAGGGCCTGGTTTTGGCTTTTCAGTAGGGAACCACTCCATCATCTGTGAATGTTAAAGGCAATCCCACAGAGCTCAAAGAGAAGAGGCAGTATCTTAAGACCAACTTTAAAAGTTTGCAATACCAAGACAACAATGATCAACACTTTGAAGATGAATAAATTAGAATTCTTGGTTAGACATTAAAGCATTCTTGCCAAGAATAAGTGTACACTGTATGGAGGGATATTTGACTCCTACATAGGAGTCCCAATAGGCCCATGACATTTGCTTATAGGAGACACTCCAAGCTTAAGGTAAGTTATGTTCCTTGGCAATGAACTTACTCTGTTATAGGCAATGTCTTTTATTGTTCCATCTGGCACTTGCTAACACCATTCTCGAAGAACCTAAAAATGAAGGTCAGTCACTCTGTTTATCAGGAACAGAACCAAATAAAAAACAGAATTTTGGAAAAATGACCAGAAGTTCTGGTTCATCACCATTTTCATATCTAATGGTTCCTTCAAGATAAAACATAACTCTTCCTTCCATGATAGCTTCTCAACTAAGGGAGACTAAAGAAAAAAAGAAAAAGTTCCCACCCTTCCCCCCAAATTGTCATTCATACTGGTAAAAGAGCCAGTCTTGTTAGCAGCTAAATATTGCACTGCCTTTCATTCTGTGTAGTCAGGGTCCAATGAAAGTGGCACACTCTTGGTCTGATGATGAACGATGACAATGCCGGCTCGAGAGTTAAGACTCAGTATATGGAGGGACAAGAGACGTGTCAGCAGTTGCCATACATCCAACACTAAAGTCTCATTTCCAGAACTTAAAATTCATCACTTTCAGCTGCATGAAGCTGGGTGTCATCTGCGTCTGTCATGCTGCTCTCCTGGGATTCATCTGTTCCCACTATAAAAACAGAACAAAAACATAGTGTGGGACAACTACTTCTTAGTGGTTCATGAAAGTAAGGAAAATTTCATTACATTCAGAGATGAAACCCCATAGACCATAAAACTACTAATGCTACCTAATAAAACACAGGCACACACCCCTGGTTTCAAGACAGGGTTCCTCTGTTTAGTCGTGGCTGTCCAGGAACTCACTCTGTAGATCAAGCTGGCCTTGAACTCAAGAGATCCACCTGCCTCTGCCTCCCCAGTGCTGAGATTAATGACATGCGCCACTAGGCCCAGCTTCAAATTCTATATTGTATGGCATGCCTGGAAGTTAAACTTACTGTATTTAACTTTTTAAAATAATGACTAATTGTTCTTTGGGCTCAACTTGAACTTACTGTGTAGCCAGGGGTGACTTCCAATGCTCCTCCTGCACTCACCTGCTGTGCTAGGATCATATACATGAGCAGCACAATATGGGCTCTATAAAGGTCTGGGATCAAACCCACGGCCTTGTCCATACTATAGACAAGAACTTGACCAACAGAACAATTTTCTAGCCTCCCCCCACTTTCCAATTAACCTCGTATTCCTACCCTAGGAGTTAGAAATAGCTCTGCAATTTAAAAACAGCTACAGCAGCGATGTAGGAAGTCTTTCTGTATTTCTGTTGCTTTTACTGGTTAGTTAATAAAGAAGCTGCTTTGACCTGTGATAGGGTATAATAGAGCTAGGTGAGGAAGACTGAACTGAATGCTGGAAGGAAAAAGGCGGAGTCAGGGAGAAGCTAAGGAGCCACCAGAGGTGCAAGATGTTAGCTGGAAACTTGCCGGTAGGCCACAACCATCATGGTAAAATATAAAATAATAGAAATGGGTTAACCAAAGATATAAGAGCTAGCTAGAAATATGCTTAAGCTATTGGTTAAACAGTACTGCAATACAGTTTCTGTGTGATTATTTTTGGGAGTTTGAGCGGCTGGAAAATGAATGAGCAGCTTCCCACAACATAGCAGCAATATCAAAACAAGCTAACATCCCTGCTAACTCCTAACTGACTAACTTTATGGACAATCCCTGATAGCACACAGAAACATGGAGTAGAACCTTCAGTTTACAAGAGCGGTACTGGGATAATAAAATTTTACTTAAAGATGTTCATTAAATTTTATCAAGAAATTTCCAATTCTTTCTATTAAAACACATAAATAGGGGGCTGGAGAGATGGCTCAGTGGTTAAGAGCATTGCCTGCTCTTCCAAAGGTCCTGAGTTCAATTCCCGGCAACCACATGGTGGCTCACAACCATCTGTAATGAGGTCTGGTGCCCTCTTCTGGCCTGCAGACATATACACAGACAGAATATTGTATGCATAATAAATATTTAAAAAAAAACATGAATATTTGTAAATATGCACTATATTACACATCATTTGCCTAGGACTGCTACTGTAGAGCTGATGTTCAAAGTCACTAATCTAAGAACTAATTACTTGATAGTAGACGAACTCTGGTATTACACCATCATAATTAATTTCTCCCAAATTTCTTTTTCTATAAATGTAGGGATAAGCCCTCCCCTTGGGGGCGGGCTGCCCTCAGGCGTATGTTTACTGATATATTGTGCTGCGCGCTCCCTCCCACTCTCTCTCCTGTTTCCGCTGGCTACTCCGCTGGAACCTTGGTTTCGTGAGTCTGGTTTTGTTATTAAACTTGTTTAAATATCAATTACTGGCGATTAATTAATCCGACCGCTGCAGTTGGCGCCCAACGTGGGGCTCCACAACATCAACTCAACCTGGTTTTTATGACGTCATGAATATATTGAATATATTAAATATTTTTTTTTCTTTTTTTCTCTTTTCTACGTGCTAATAATTTTTTGGTACCAACTGCATAAGACAATTTCGAATGGTACACATTTTTTGACAACACTCTGGCCTCCTCCCCAATAGCGATCAGCCTATCCAGCTTCTCTTCCTCTCTCTCTGGCCGGACCTTCTCAAAGCGCTCAGGGACTAGTTATAATTTTCTTAGGCCAAAGGTTAATTTGGGAATTTTACCATCATTTGCTTTCACAGGAGCCCCTAAGGAGAACATCGCCCCCATGTCAGCTTGAAGCAATCTTAGAGGACGGCGTCCCCTCCCCCAACAGAGTTTGCCCTCAGGGTTAGGGACATCTTTTAGTGGTTGGTTTGGGGTTGAGGGGATGGGGAGATGTTTTATGGAGTTAGGGGTATGTTAAAAAAAAAAAAAAAAAAAGGGGGATTAACTGGTTTGATGGGATGATTGGTATTTGTGAGTTACTGTTTTTAGAAAATTGTATTGGTACTGTTTCCTGTATATTGACATATTGAATATTGAATGTGAGTGTTCCTACCTCTATTTTTGTATAAGAGTATACTTATATTGTATTGATACATCTACCATATCACAATGTACATTTCTACCTCTGATACTATTTATGTAATAACATTGTTTACATTTGATATGTAATGACATTGTTTACAGATGAAGATCATTGTCTTCATGTATTGCACAGTTGTTTATTTTTTTTTAGTCTTCAAGTTAGATAGGTATTGAGAATTTTATGTTGTTCATGTTTATTTTTAGGTTAATAAGGTATTCTAGATACATAGAGATTATATTTAGTATAGATAGTATAATCTTCAGCCTCTTTAAAGAGCTGTAGAAAATGGCCTTTAAGCTAACCTAGAATTCTGTGCCGAGACACAATTACTCCTGGCGACACCACTCTACTCCCGAGAGAACGTTGAGCACCAAAGACACTCCACTGGGAGTTTGTCTTCTTGGCAGAATTGGCCTTTGGGTTAAGAAAAGCCCATACCTCATCTACTGACAAAGATATGAAACAGGATTTTCTTATCTTGCCAAGACAGGGTAGGATAATTCTAAGAAAATTCCTTGCATTTGATAATGGTATGTCAGTCATGCTAGGCCTTAGCCAAAGTTGGTTGACTCAACATTGCGAACGAGAATTTGGGTGATTGCCCAGGTAGTCTGTTGTCTCTGTCATTTATGGCACGCTTTGGATATCGCTCATTTGTTAAGTAATATTTATTCCCTTCTCGGATCTTTGACGGAGTTGAAGATTATATAATTGTAATTACTCTCTACATTATTTAGACTCCTTGAGATAGAATGTCTGGTAAAACTTTTGTTCTCAATATTGTTTGTTATATCTATCATTTATTATTATTGTTTATAGTTGTATTTAGGTTAGTTCTGTCTTATTTAGACAAAAGGAGGGAGATGTAGGGATAAGCCCTCCCCTTGGGGGCGGGCTGCCCTCAGGCGTATGTTTACTGATATATTGTGCTGCGCGCTCCCTCCCACTCTCTCTCCTGTTTCCGCTGGCTACTCCGCTGGAACCTTGGTTTCGTGAGTCTGGTTTTGTTATTAAACTTGTTTAAATATCAATTACTGGCGATTAATTAATCCGACCGCTGCATATAAAGAAAATGCTGCCATTAGGAAAATAAAAAAGCAGCCCACAGGTTCTGCACAGGGTAACTTGTATGATACTCACTGATCTGTTCCTCTTGGGTTATTGGTTCCTCATCATCTGGAAGGTAGCGTTTGTCAATTGCCTCTTTAATCTGGTTATTAGCTCCTTTAGGATCTAAATCCATAGCCCAAGAGAAATTCATCAAGGCAAGGTGAGTTTGACCCAACTTCTTGTAAACCTACAAAGAGACAGTGGCACTTCATGTCTCAAATGAAATTTATGAAAACATAAATTGAGCTCCTGACATCTGAACTCCAAGTCCATTCAGGTAGGGAGGATGCTTTTATCCCACAGACGACTTCACATTAGCATCTCAGTGCTTTTCCTTATATCATCAAGTATTATGTTCAGAATTCCTTGCCTCTGTTTCTCATGTAGGGAAGAGCGGAACATTAACAATTGGAAGGAAGACTATAAGAGCTCCATGTCTGGTGTTCCAAGACACGATGTCTGTTCACGGACAGTCCTGGCTGGCTTTGAACTGGAGCAGTCCTCTGCCATAGCACCTAACTGCTGGGATTAGAGCGCCATGCCCACCAAGAATATCATCTATTTTTATTGGTTTTTCGAAATAGGGTTCCTCTGTGTAACAGGCTCTGGCTGTCTTAAAACTCACGCTGTAGACCAGGCTGATCTCAAACTCAGAGATCTGCCTGTCTCCCCAGTGCTGGGATGAAAGGCATGTGCTGGCAAAAAAAAAAAAAAAAAAAAAAAAAAATCCTATCTTTAAAAAAAGAAAGAAAAGGAATTTGTTTGTTACAAAGTTGCAGCATAAGACCAAAGCCCAAATTTTTACCTTTCCTATTAAGAAGTAAACGAGGGATTCTTTGGGGACAATCTGTTTCAGTTCTTCAAGTTCTTGTAAAGCAGACTGAAAAAACAAAGAGAAAACTTAGGAGGAAAATTAAAATTTTACACTGACCAAGTTTAGTCAGATTCCCAATCCTAAGAGTGGACAAGCACATCATCAACACTTTGTGTTGCATCAATTTCTCACTGTGGTAAAAATTGCATAAAAATTATATGAGACTAACAGATGGCAGGCATTCATCAGACAAACATAGGAAACCTACATATACCACACTGCTTAGAGATGCGAGGGCTGATAACCCTGGCTTCTGAAAGAAGAAATAATGACATGTCTGAAACATGGGAAAGTACTGTGAACACAAGGCTTCAGAAAGTTGTCCCCAGACCTCCACGTGTACACACACCCCTCCCTCATATAAATAAAGGACAAGTAAATGTGAACTCCCCCCCCCCCAAGATGGCTTCTTCTCTGTGTAACTTTGGCTGTCCTGGAACTGGCTCTGTAAACCAGGCTGGCCTTGAAATCACAGAGATCTGCCTGCCTCTGCCTCCCAAGTGCTGGGATTAAAGGTGTGCACTACCACTAGGCTCTAAATTTTTTAAAAAGTACTTACTAAGTCATCTTTATAACAGACAGCCCTGCCTGGGATACAGCTCAGTGGTATAGCCTGTGTCCATCTTGGGGCAAACCAAGGTTTAATTTCCAACACTGAAGAGATGGGCTGTGTGTGTGTTTTGTGGGGGTGGGGTGTGTTAAGATAGACTCTACTGTAAACAGTAGAAGCAATCAGGGCAACTAAATAAAACCTAGTTAAATAAAAGTACTACCTATTCTCTATGAACAATGGATATGTATTTTTAAAAAAATATATTTATTTATTTATTTATTATGTATACAATATTCTGTCTGTGTGTATGCCTGCAGGCCAGAAGAGGGCATCAGACCCCATTAAGATGGTTGTGAGCCACCATGTGGTTGCTGGGAATTGAACTCAGGACCTTTGGAAGAGCAGGCAGCGCTCTTAACCTCTGAGCCATCTCTCCAGCCCCTGAATATGTTTTTTGGAAAAAAAAAAAAAAAAAGTAAAAAGTAAAAAGTTAGCATCATGGTGTACTCCTACAATCCCAGTAGTCAAAAGGCAGAGGCATGAGGATCCTGAGCTTGAGGCCAGACTGAGTTGTTAGCAAGACCTTGTTTAAAATTAAAAGCTGGGAGTAGCCAGCTCCAGAGAACTGGACATCTTTGGTCTCTGAGGGCATCTACATTCAAGAGCATATACCCACATACAGATACAGACCCCTGCACATAATTTAAAAAATTATACACGTTGTATCAACGTTGAAGAGAATTCTTCCTTTTTTTTTTAAAGCCCTCTTTGTGCCAAAACAAAATATAGCTTAGGTTAAAAAAAATAATAGTTTAGTTTTTTTTGGGACAAAGCCTTATGTAGTTCAGGCTGGCCTCAATCTCTATACATACAGCTGAACTCTTGACCCTCCTCCTGCCTTTCACTCTTGAGAGTACTAGGATTCAGTAGTATCTCACCATAACTGGTTCTGTTAATATATAAATATTAACAGAGGATTAAGTGAAGAACACAAGTTGCAGAACAATATGCAATATGTATAGTTGTCATCATTATGATTGAATTTTTCAGAAAAAAATTTCATCTCACTTCATGTCTCTTCTCTCTTAGTTTTCCTGATATTTATCTTCCCATACTTCTAGGGTACTAAGTTGGAAGCCCCTAAGGCAGAAAATGTGACTGCATTATTTACCACTGTTTTCCTAGAAAGGCAGCAGGTACTCAATACATATTTTTTCCTTCCCTTTTTTGAAGAAGTAGATTCCATCCAGGCCCCATGCATTCTGTTTCACAGCCCCAGCGTAATCATGAGCGTTGCAGTCATTCACCAGCCACTCTCCCCAGCCCTCAGTCCTAAAAGGGGGATGCTCTCGGTTTCTCTAAGATAATCCCTTGATGTACAAAGAGCCTTTCTAGACATGGAATTCTAACACATTTCTGAATCTAGGGGTATTTCTACTTATTTTTTTTTTTTCCTGAGACAAAATTTCATTCTGTAGCTTAAAATGTACTGCAATACTCTGTAGCTAGAGTAGAGCTAGTGGCAATTCTCATAAGTACTAGAAGTAGTTCATGCAATAATAATATGAAACTAAGAATTCCCTCAACAGCTTTTAAAAACAGATAAAACAGTTAAAAAAATCAAATCATCAATAACACCTAGGCTCTTAAAAATGCTTGTTTATTATTGATTGATTAATTGATTGATTGAGGCAACGTCTCTCTATGCACCTCTGGCCCATCCTGGAACTTGATATGCAGGCCAGGTTGGCTTTGTAGTTTGTTTTTGTTTTGTTTCGTTGCTTTTGTTTTTTAAAAAGATACAATTCAAAGTAGAAGAAACAGATATAAATTTTACCTTGTATTTTTCATTTGCAAATAAAACTGAGGCTCTGTGAAATTTGCATAGAGGGTTCTTGGGATCAATAACAATGGCTTTGTTTAGGGTATCCAAAGCCTTCTCCGATTTTTTGAGTGCATGCTGAACCTATAAGGAATAAAGCAAAAAAGAAAGGTAAGAAGCAAATAACATAATTCAAAACATTATCAAGAATAAAACTCTTCCTCTAAAAAAATTTATTTATTTATTTATTATGTATACAATATTCTGTCTGTGTGTATGTCTGCAGGCCAGAAGAGGGCACCAGACTTCATTACAGATGGTTGCGAGCCACCATGTGGTTGCCGGGAATTGAACTAAGGAACTTTGGAAGAGCAGGCAATGCTCTTAACCACTGAGCCATCTCTCCAGCCCCCAAGAATAAAACTATCTTAAAGAGATGAGGCTATAGTCTAATTAGATTATCTGCTGGGTTTAAGTAGATTAAGTAACTCGTTATTAACTGTGGTAGTTGGAATGAGGATGAACCCTGGAGGCTCATATGTTTGAATACTTGGTCCCTAGTTGGCAGGCTGTTTGGATAGGATTAGGAGGCATGGTCTTGCTGAAGAAGGTGCATTGTCACTGAGGGCAGGTTCTGAAGTTTTAAAAGCCCACATCATTCCCAGTGTTCCCTTGTTCCTTTGCCCCACCATCATGAACTTTAGCCCTCTGAAACTGTAATTAAATGCTTTCAAAGTTGCAGTGGTCATGATGTACCACAGCAACAGAAAAATAACTAAGACAATGAATGATTAACAGATATCTCTAATTCTCCTCTAAGTCCAGCGATTGCTCAATTATAAAGATAGCACACTGAGGGCCAGCAAAACTGACTGGTTGGTAAAGACCTTGATCTTAGTTCAATCCCCAGAACCCACTAACTCATGTAAGGTAGAAGAATGAACCAATTCTACTGTCCTGTAACTCCCTCCCAGTAACAACAACAACAACAATTTTTTAAAAAGCACTCTGAACTCCAGAGATATTAAATAACACTCTATAAGAAAAAAACCTAGGTATTCAGACCCCTAAACCTACCATAGTGTGCCTATGATATTAATCATAATTCAATATCTTAAAAAAGATGTATTTTGAATTATGCATACATGTGTGTATGTGTATGTGCACATGCACATGCGTGCTGGTGCCTGCGGAAGTCAGGGGCCCGCAGATTCTCTGGAGCTGGAATTACAGGTGGTTGCAGGCTGTTCAAAGCAGATGCTAGGTACCAAACCCGGGTCCTCTGCTTAGTCACTTCTCCAGACCTATGATTTGAGCTTTACAGCAGATAATTACCATGAAGTCTAAAAGGAAGTATAACTTGGTTTTACCCTTCACAAGAAAAGCATTTATCATTTATGCAGGCAACATTTCTAAAGGCTTATTATGATCTTCTAAAGACTAAGCTATGTTCAAAGGAATTGTTCTTAAATCCCGTGTCGCTCAATTATCCCTTATAGTCTGGGCTACATAAAACCGTCTCAGGAGAAACAAAATAGATGTCTGGAGATATGGCTTAGTAGTCAAAAGTGCTCTTGTCTAGGTGCAGAGTTTGTTTGCTGCCCAGTACCCATGTCAGGTGGTCTACAACTGCCTATAACTTCAGCGTCAGGAGCTCTGATAACTTTCTTTGGTCTCTCTGGGCATTTGCAGACCAGCAGACATATCTGATAATACACATTAAAAAACAAATTGAGAGGGGGTTCAGCCCTAGCTGTCCTGGAACTAGCTCTGTAGACCAGGGTGGCCTTGAACTCAGAGATCCACCTGCCTCTGCCTCCCATGTGCTGAGATTAAAGGCATATACCATCACTGCCTGGCTAAAAATAAAGTAACTCTTAAACAACAACAAAAAACATCACTTGAGTCACAAATATATAAAAAACAAACAAAACAGAAAAAGTATACAAACACAGGGATCCCTCCCACCCCCAACCCTTCCTCTCTGGAGATAGTCCAAACTGGCCTTCAACTTCATTCATAGCTGAGAATGACTTTGAACTTGTGATCCACCTGTTTCTACCTTCAGGAAGTTTTAAGATTCTAACTGTGAGCCATGCTCAGCTTTTTTCAGTGCTAGAGACCAAATCTATAGCACCTGAGCTACACCCTCAGGCCCACAAAGCATTTATTCATGAAAATCAAAAGGTGAGTTATAGCTATAAAAGACTGAGATACTGATTCATGGACAAAAAAAGCCCAGTTTTCATAATAACCACTATTAAGTCACTTAAAGTATTTTAAAAGGGAGGTAACAGAGCTGTGTTTACAATGTTACTTACTACTCCAATGTGACAAAGTAAGACTGAACTCTGAGGGTTGATATCAAGTGCTTTCTGGAAGTGCATTTCTGCCAGGCTGAACTTCTCTTGCTTATAATAAATCATTCCTAAACCATACCTGAAATTGTAAAAAAGTACAATTTACAAAACATATTTTTTTGGCTAGTTTATTAATCCAACTATCAACAAACACATATGGTACCTGACATTATAATACACAATGGAAAAATAATGTTAAGTTTTATGGAGAGACAAAAAGTATTAGTCATAATAAAAGTCACTGAAGCCTTTTAGAAGACACATTTTAATAATAAATTAACCCAACAGGTAGAACTATGATCATGGAGGAAAAGTAAGCCATATCCTTATAGTCACTACTCTAATCTCGATTTAAACATTAATTCCTGCAGTGTGATGTGTGTGGCAAACATTTTGCTAAACTGCCCCCATCCCTAAGAGAGGGCTTCTCTGTGTAGTCCTGGCTGTCCTGGAACTCACTATGTAGACCAGGCTGGTCTTGAACTCTGAGATCCTCAGTTTCCCTAGTGCTGGGATTAAAGGTGTACACCACCACCTAAATTATTCTTTTTAGGTAACCTGTACTGGCCTTGAATTCCTGGCTCAAGTAATCTTCCTGTCTTAGCCTCCCAAACAGCTGGTAAATAACTGCATGTGTCACAATGTCTGGTTCTAGTAAATTCAACCCCCTTTTTCTCTAAGCCACATTTTATATGTATAACAACTGTTTATATAACAATACAATTTACACATTAAGCAATACTTTAATAGAATGATTTAAACAAAAGAAAAAAGTGGAGGGGAAACTGCACGTTAGAAAAGCCTTTCTTCCAGAATAGGAGTTCAAAGAGAAAGACCAGGTTTGCATAATCACTGTCATGAAGGAATAACACATGTTGGATTCTTTTGAAATGTAAAAATGGTTCTTAGTATATCAGTGCAAAAAAAGTTGAATTCACACATCTGTGGTGATGTACTCTAACAAATATAGCTTGCCTAAAGATCAGAGGGCGGAGCTAGCCACAAGTTAACCATAGAGGTCTGGATGTCCATACAGACAGGAAGTGATATGACTGGGCAGAGAGAGGAATATAAGGCAGGAGGAGACGGGAGGTTTACAAGAGTTGGGTGTGGCTCTTTTAGCATCTACCTCAATATCTGGCTCCGGGTTTTTATTATTAAGACCAATTAGAATTTGTGCAACAATTGGTGCCAAACTTTATAGCACAAATTCGTGAAAAAGCCACTTGCCTGTTGTCTCTGTAGTCACTGGCACAAGCAGGAGCTTCCACCAGTCACCACCTCTGTATGATTACACAATGGATGGTTTAAAATTAGAACAACTAAATGATCCACCTGCCTCTGCCTCCCGAGTGCTGGGATTAAAGGTGTGCACCACCACTGCCTGGCCTGTGCGTTCTTTATTGCCTAAAGAATGGCCTCTTATAGTTACTAATTTAAAAGATTATTTCTTCACTATATGTTTATAAGAAAAAGACAGAAAATTTATCTTCACTGTGCCTACTTATAGTAATTCTCAGTCTGCTAGGAGATATCAATGGAAGATTCTCCCACAGGGAGAATAAATAGTACCACCCTGTGCCAATATTTTGTATGTCAGTGACTGGAAATGATACGTAAGGACTGGAAATCCTCAATCTATAGATTACTATTACATGGATGACATTTTACTAGCTGGTTGAAATGTAGGTATTTTAGAAAGAATGTTTGAAGAAGAAAATTTTGCCTTGCTGGAACTTACAAAGAGAAGATTCTATTAATTATTTAGGATATAAAATAGGTCTACAAAAACTTAGACCCTAAAGGTTGAAATTCCGATCAACTGCAGACTCTTAATGACATTCAAAGATTGCTGGAGACATTTCCTATCTAGAGCCTACTATTGGGGTAAATCCGGACAAACTGAGTAATTTGTTCACCTTTAGACAGTGACAAGGACTTATGTTTCTGAGTTGATTCTAAAAGGAAAATTGGGACTTTGTCCATTAGCAGAAATATACCCAGCAGAAATTATAGTACCTTTGAATAATGATGAAATTGACAAATTATGGGCAGAAAGTGAACCTCAGCAAAAAGTTTGCAGTAATTTTTTCAGAGAGATTAACAATAATATCAAAAAAGCAAAAGAACTCATAAAGAAAACTAGCTAGATCCTTCCTCACACTATATGGGGAATACCAATATTAGGAGCCCTACATTCTAAACTGATGCAAAGAAATCAGGAAAGGCAGGTTACAAATCAAAAATTTGAGTGAAGTGATCAAAGCCCTTATGATTCTGTCTAAAAATCAGAATTATATGCTATACCCAACAACGATTCCACAATGACTATAACACCACTAAGCTGACAAACATCACCTAAAGATTGGCTTTAAATTACAAATTGCTCAGGACAATATTGAGGTGGCTAGCTGAGATGATCCAGTCTCACAGACTATTCTTGCCAGGACTTCAGACAAGCCCTGCAGTTTCCCATTACGAAGAGACTGGACAACAAATGAAACAGCTACCTCTCCCAGGACTTGACAATTAACCCTATTTTTTCTTTTCGGGATCCTCTAAAGATGCCACTGCATCCAAACAGCAGGAAGTAATTTTAAGAACATGGCACCTACATTCCCAAGGGGTGGGGTGGGTGGTTTTTGGTCTTTTATTGGGTTATGGATATTAGTCATTGTTTGGGGGCATTGGTTACAAGTTGTTATTGCTAATGATCAGGAAAAAAGCTGAACAAAGGAGTTTAGATTTAGGGTTCCTGCTTTAAAAAGAAAAAAAATGGGGATATAGATATGATAGGATATAAGGGTAGATTATTGAGTCTACTCTGAAAAAAGAGAGATGTAGAAATAGAATAAAAAGGTTGATTATTGAATCTATTTTTACATCACAAAACTATCACTAGTTTTAAATACTTTACATTGATATGGATTATTGTATATTGATACAAATTAAGGTTATTTTTGTTAGAACATACTGTACATACATTCCTAATCTTGTTCAAGGTATTGAACCTATATAGCTCAATTAACAAGGAAATACAAATTTCTAGTCCTTGAAAGTTGTACCAACTATGTAGGATAATAATGCAGATTAGTAATTAGTCACCTATTACAATTGAACTTATAGTCATATCAGGTATGTTTCAAGATCAGACAGATATATAGACAGGCCATCTTCAAATATTTCAAAGATCTGTAGAATATGGCATTTAAGATCTTTAATGACAAAGGTCTTTTATTTTTATTAATTTATGACAATGAGACATGTCTGTTCCTGGCAGCTCCAAACTATTTCAGAGAAAATGATGGGTTATCGAAGAAACTCCATATGAAGTTTACTTTCTTTTAATTTATTTATTATGTATACAGTGTTCTGTCTGCATGTATGCCTGCAGGCCAGAAGAGGGCACCAGATCTCATTAGAGATGGGTGTGAACTAGCACGTGGTTGCTGGGAACTGAACTCAGGGACTCTGGAAGAACAGCCAGTGCTCTTAATTGCTGAGCCATCTCTCCAGCCCCTGGAGTTTATTTACTTTTCGTGTGGCAAAAGTAAGCCACCAGGCTAGAAAGTGCCCTTGCCTCGACTTCTGACAGAATGCTGTCCAAATTGGACAAGCAGGACACAAAGGAAATGACTGCTGACCTCTGACAAGACAAGGAGGGACAGCCCTGCAGAACAACCTGCTTCACAGAAAAGTCTGTCAGATATGCTAGGTCTGTAAACCAAAGACAGATGTCTCAATGTTGTAGAAGAACCTTGGGAGATTGTCCAGGCAGCCAGCTGTTTCTGCCATTTCTCACATTTTTTGGAAGTCACTTGTTGCACTTCCTGTTTACTCAGGTAATATTATTACCTTCATGGGTCTCTAATGAAGTTGAAGATGTCACAGTTATAGTTATCCTTGTTATGAGATTCTGTAAAGAAATTCGCTAAAGGGGTGTAATATGTATAAGGCATAAAAGGTTACTGTTAGGTTGGTAATCCAAGTTAGGATAGAATAAATTAGGTACAACATCTTGGGCTACCAAGATAGGATATGAAGTATTTTGTCTGAATTTGTCAATTGCTAAAGGACTAGACATTGTTGGTGTATTTATCGTCTGTATATTGAATATAGTTATTGTACTTATTGTATATAATTTTTCTTATATTAGTTATAGCCTTTTAAAAAATTTTAGACAAAAGAGAGCAGGAGAGATGGCTCAGAAGTTAAGAGCAATGGCTGCTCTTCCAGAGGACCCAAGTTCAATTCCCAGCAACTACATGGTGACTGGCTCACAACCATCTACAATGAGATCTGGTGCCCTCTTCTGGTGTTCAAGCATACATGCAGACAGAACACTGTATACACAATAAATAAATCTTTAAAAAAATTTTAGACAAAAAAGGGGAAATGTGGTGTTTTTACTCTAACAAATAAAGCTTGCCTAAAGACTAAAGGGGAGAGCTAGCCACTAGTTAATAACAGAAGTCTGGAGGTCTGTACTGACAGACAGGAAGTCATATGGCTGGGCAGAGAGAGGAATATAAGGTGGGAAGAGACAGGAGCTTGGTCCCTCTTTCGTCTGACGAGTTAGCAAGGTAAGAGTTGGCTGTGGCTTGCTCTTTTCTCTCTCTTATCTCTCAGCATTTATTCTGATATCTGGCTCCTTTATTATTAAGACCAATCAGAACTCGTGCAGCCCTGACTGGCCTAGATTTACTATACAAGCCAGGCTGGCATCAAACTCAGAGATCTGTCTGCTCTTCCCTCTGAGTACTGGGGATAAGACTATGCACCATCACTCTTGGCTATGTTAAATGCTTCCTCCCAGTGATTTATTTATTTGTATTTTATGTGTTTGAGTGTTCGCCTGAATGTTCATATGTACACCAAGTGTATTCCTGATGTACAAAAAAAAAATCAGAAAAGATCATCAGAGCCTCTGGAACCTACAGCTACAGAAGGTTATGAACCATCATGTAGGTTCTGGGAATAGAATTCAGGTTCTCTGTAAAAGCAGCAAGTATCTCTTCAGCTCCAGGGTCCTTGAAAGAGCCTACCTCAAAAAACAACATGTGTCACGCCACCTCCTACGGAGTCTGTGTGATTTCTCACATAGGCTGTGGCACAAGCTTCAAGGAAGAGTGCCCGCAGAGAAGGTGTGTGTGCTGTGCTTCCTGCACTGGAGCCCTTGCACTTTTGGCATTACTTGCTTATGTTCTAAGGAATGCAGTCTGGTTTCTTCTGGAAGGGAAAACATAAGTTTCCAGAGTCTACTGATGAGACACTGCCATATACAGGGAATATATGATGCTAATGGAGGAAGATGGGTTAACATTAAAGGCAAAAAGGTTTCCAGGTTTAATCTGGTACTCAGTAAATGAAGAACAAAAGGCAAAGTTAATTAAGCAATTAAGACAGATTCAGCAAAGATGGGATAAGGATAGAAGAGAGAGATGAATGCCTGTAATGTCAAGATTGGTTTTGGGGAAGGACTGAAAAGGAATTAGAAATGTGGAGGAGAAGGAAAGAAGAAGTTCTTCTGCATAGATGGCAGAAATATAAAAAGACCGTAGACTGTGTGACTGTTAACCACAACCGCTTGCCCTTAGCTCAAAATGCCATGAACTCATAGGCTAGATGAAGATTTATATCGAAACTAATGCCAAGCCATATCTAGCATGACCAACCGACTCAAACCAGGGACATCTGTCTGATGAAAATCTATCCTCACGTATCTGATACAATGATTCTAATAATAATCAATCTGTATCGCATGAAAAACAAATACATGTTGTTAAGCAATCTTTCTGTATAAAGGATGAGCCTCATGCATAGTAAAGATACATTCAGATGCAATTTCTTTGAGTCTTGTGTCTGCTTGTCATTCGCCGACTTCTTACCCACCTATTCCTGAGACCTTGTCCCTTCTGTCACAGTGCCCCAGCTAAGCTGGTCCGTTGCACATAATACAAAAAACACATACAAGCATAACATGCATACATATAAAAAAGAAAAAAGCCACTAAAGGTTGGCAATGTGCTTGCTGCTGAGCCTAATCCACACAGTGGAAGAAGAAAACCAACTCTTGGATATTATGTTCTAACCTCCACATGTTTGCTGCAGCACACACACCGCATACATATATGCATACATGCAAACAAATGAAATCAAAATGATTCACTGAGACTTTGTCTTTACACTTACCATGCATTATAATGTCTAGGGTTTACTCTTATAGCATTTCGAAAACATGCTAAGGCTTTGTCTAGTTCCTCAGTTAACACAAACTCATGTCCCAATAGAGTATAGGCGTAAGCATAATTTGGATCAACCTGGATAGCTCTTTGGAAGAATTTAATTGCAATATCATGTTCCCGTTGCAGACTGAAACAATTTCCAGCAGCACACCAGGCCTGGTAAAATGGAAACAAACAACAACAATCAAACACAGTTACAGTATTTTATGCTTTCTTTTTTTTTTTTAAATATTTATTTTATTTATTTATTATGTATACAATATTCTGTCTGTGTGTATGCCTGCAGGCCGGAAGAGGGCACCAGACCTCTTTACAGATGGTTGTGAGCCACCATGTGGTTGCCGGGAATTGAACTCAGGACCTTTGGAAGAGCAGGCAATGCTCTTAACCACTGAGCCATCTCTCCAGCCCTTATGCTTTCTTAAAAAAAAAAAAAAGTTATCAAAAGTAGAAACTCAGTTTATTTAGAAAATTAGTTTCTAATTTCTCTTGTATCTAAACTTAATTTTGACCTTAGGAAACATATGTGTGCACACATTTAAGTGTGTGGATGTTGTTCCTTGCTTTCCACCTTGTTTGAGACAGGGTCTATATTGTTCAGTTGTGTGCAGCAGGCTAGCTGCCTGCAAGCTTTTAGGGGTTTGCCTAGTTCCGTCTCCTCCCTGAAGAGGTGCTGGGATTACAGCACTTTACACTATGCCTAGCTTTTACAAGGAAGGATGAACGGAGGAGGCTTTTCTGCAGCTTCTCTGATCATTCAGGTTCTTACCCTGTTATCTGACTCCTGACTTTTTACTGATAAAGAATAACGGAATAAATACTTCATTAAACAAGTAAAGGAAAAGTGACTATTATTAAACAAATTGTAATCATACCTCTGGTGAGTTCTTATCCATGTCTGTTAAATCTTTTGAAAGAACTGAAAGAGCAACATCTTTCTGAAGATGCCAAAGTGTTGTAGAGTAGATCTCCATACCTTCAACTCTGTAATTCTCAATCCTTCTAACTTCTGAGAATATTCTTTCAGCCTGAAATAGAAAAGAAAAGCGAAGAGAACAGAAGAGTAAGGGCAAAGATGTTGCTACAGTTTACACATACAGGGCAATGCTGGTCAAAGTCTTCACAGGACCTAAATTTTGAAAGGATTATGCTTTATGTGAATTAGCAACAAGGGTAACTGAACAAATCAGCTGTAGGAAGTCAAATACTGAAGCAATCACTCACATTTAGCCTGCTTTTTGCATTTTAACTATGGGTAAATACATGAAATTTGAAAAGAAATTTCTCTAAAAAAGAAAGAGAGGGGGCAGGAGAGGAGGCTCTGGAGTTAAGAGCACCAGCAGCTCCGCGGAGGAACTGGCTTTTGTTTCCCAGCATTCACATGGTGGCTCACAACTTTCTCAAACTGCAGTTTCAGGGGATCTAACACACTCTTCTGGCACCAGGCACATGTCTGGCACACATACAAAATAAAATTTGAAAGAGAGGGGTAGGGAGAATCTACTGAAAGGCTGAGTTTAAACCTTTGCGGTATAAACAAGGTCAGATGGCTGCCAACTCTAGGGCACACTGGAAGTTGAACCATGACCTGCATGGAACTGCTGGGCTCCAATTGTCCTTTCCAAAGGTCTCTCTTGTTCTCCTTTTTCCTCAAAATATTCACAATTTCTGGAACTGTGCATCTTGTTTAAAAAACTTTAGAACTAGGTCCTACTGTGCGGTGATGGCACACAGCTTTAATCCCAGCACTCAGTTGGCAGAGGCAAGTGGATCTCTGTGAGTTTGAGGCCAGCCTGGTCAACAGAGCGAGTCCCAGGACAGGCTCCAGAGCTACACAGTGAAAGCCTCTCAAAAAACCAAACCAAACCAAACAAAAAACTTTATTAAAAACAAACAAACAAACAACTTTATAAATCCAACATATCCCCTAGTTTTATCACTTTATTAAGTTCAAAATGAAGATGACAGAAAATAAGGGAAGAATCTGTTTTAAATATTTACTTTTGTGTACGTATGCCACATACATGTGGGTACCCAATGTCAGAAAAGGGTGTCAAATCCCCAGGGATGGAGTTAGACTGCTGTGAGCTGGACCTCTGTAAGTATAGCAATTCTCTTCGTTGTTGAGTCATTCTCCAGCCCCAGGAAAGCACACTGATAAAACTGGGAACTTTTGCCCAAAACATGTTGATTTGGCATCTAGAAATAGTTTGATGTTTTATAAGTTCCCTCAAATCTCTTAAAAGTTGTGCGTTAAGTTCTTCCAAAGGACACAGGCTATACGATAGTAGACACAGCAATTTGCCACACAGAAATACCTTTTGCTTTCAAAGTTTTCAGAAACTACTGTGACCTTGCAGAAGTGATTATTAGCTAGGAATGAAATTTGCTAAAGTAAGAGGACTGTGGCAAGTCTGAGACCAGCCTGAGCCACACAGTGAATTCAAGATGAGCGTGAACTACATAGCAAGACTTTGTCTCCCAAAAATAAAAAAAGGAAAGCAATCAAGGTATGATGGCACATACCTGTGATCTCAAGGCTAGCAGAATGAATACAGTGAATTCAAACAAGCATTAGCTAGCTACACACACAAAACCCAAACAAACAAATAAAAAACAAGTGATTATGAACTATCAAATTCATAAACAAACAGGAAGACTGGAAAAAATACTAATTAAAAAAAGTTGAAGGGCTGATGATGCAATTTTCAGTTGGTAGAGTTTGCTAAGCATACATAAAAGCCTGGAGTCAACCTACATGTGTATTCATAAATTAGGGATGATAGTACACCCCTATAATCCCAATATCTAAGGAGGAAGGAGGCAAGAGGATCAGGAATTCTAGGTCATTCTGGTTTATACAGAGCCAGAGGCCAGTTTGAGCTACATTAGATCCTGTCTCAAAAACAAAACAGGCAAGGCGTGTGGTGCATGCCTTTAAATCCCAGCATCGGTGTGTGTGTGTGTGTGGCCAGGGGTATCAAGTAAAAGATTCTGCCTCAAAAGAAAACAAAAAAACTATTATAAGGACATTATGCCTTCAATTAAACATAAATCATCTTCACAGATATAGTAAGCAGGTTTGTTTGTTTTTGTGCTGGGACTAAAGGTGTAAACCATCAACCTGGCAACAGCATGAAGTTTATAAAACATGTTAAATAATTAACATTCAGTTCCGTATACAATTCTGTATGTTTTATAGAAAGAATTTACATTATAAATATTGATTACATGGTAAATATTTTCATATTCAACTGAGAATAGAAATATTTCACATAACTTGATGACTACTCTCTACAAATCCTTTACAAGTCCACTAAATTTAAATTATCTCTTAATGCAAGAAATAATTTTTTTTTTTTTTGAGTCAGGGTTTCACTGTAGTTTTAGAGCCTGTCTGAAGGCGTAAGTCACAAACAATGCCACTCCAGTTTGGAATTATGATTAATAGGGTGATATTTATTTAAAGAGGAAAAACCTTACAGATCACCGTCCCAGACAACAGCCCTCTGCGCAACCAGGAAGGGAGTCTAGTGGCCGGCGGAGCAGGAAGTGAAGAGAGAGAGCGGAGGGAAGTAGCTGCTTTTTTAAAGGGAGAGAGACCACGCCCCAATGGGCTGGTATCTCAGCAGCTATTGGTTGGAGGAGCAGAAGGCCCTCCCGCGACACCTGTCCTGGAACTAGCTCTTGTAGACCAGGCTGGCCTCAATGGAGAAAATGCCTCCACAAGATCCTGCTGTAGGGCTCTTTCTTTATTACTGATTGATGGGGAAGGGCTCCTGGGCTGGTGGCCCTAAATTCTTTAAGAAAGCTGGCTGAGCAAAGGCCCTGAGGAGCAAGCCAGTAGGAAGCATTCCTCATAGCTTCTGCATCAGTTCCTGCTCCAGGTCCCTGTCTTGCATGAATTCTGACCTCACTGCTTTATATGGAGCTATGAGTAAAATAAATATATCATTTCCTCTCCAAGTTGCTTTTAGTCATGGTGTTTCAACACATCAACAGTAATCCTAACTATTATACATACTAAGAAAATAATTATATAAATATCACATAATAAACTAGTGAATATTGACCTTTTAGATCTAGCCTTACACATTAAAGTTAATACTCTACAAGGATATATGCATAGGTATGTATATCTTTGCATACTTACCTGCATGTATTCTGAAAGTTCAAAATAAGCCCGTCCAACTTGGCACAATACCCAACCAGTACTGTAGTGGTGAGAAGGTAGGTGGCTCAAAATATTTATAGCTTCTTTGCAGTTATATGAACACAAAGCTAAATAACCTTTTCCCATTTCACGAAGAAGACTCATCAAACCTTCTAGGAGAAAAAAATATAATAAACAAAGGAGAAAAATACAACTTTGGTTTTCTAAAAAACCTAACCAAAGATTTCTCCTTTAAAAAAAGTTCCAGCATCTGGATGGCAAGATTGCTTGGTGGTTAAAGCATCTTGCCACCAAGCCTGATGACCCAAGTTTGATCCCTGGGACTCCAAATGATGTAATGCTAAAAACTAACTCCTACAAACTGTCCTGTAACCTAACACACACACACACTCTCAAATAAATGTAATAAAAAATATTTTAAGGGGGAAATGTAATCAAATAAAAAAATATTTTAAGGGGGGGGGGGTTCAGTTGTTAAGTGCATTTTGTGTCCAGTTCCAAACCTGTAGAAATATTTTATTTATATTTTAATAAATAAAGCTTGCCTGAAGTTCAGAGAATAAAATAGCTGCACTGATCAGCCTTACAGACCTGACAATGGTGACAACACACCTTTAATCCCAGTAGCCCCCTAGTTGCCATAGAAACTGGTGGTAGCGGTGCACGTCTTTAATCCCAGCCCTAGAGAGGAATATAAGATGGGAGGAGACAGCTCTCAGACACAGTCTCATTCTGAGATTCCTGGAGGCAGGATCACTATTTTCAGACTGAAGCAGAGGTAAGAGCCAGTGGCTGGCTGTTTTGCTTTTCTGACCTTCAGGTTGAACCCCAATTTCTGTCTCTGGGTTTTTATCAATCGTGCTACAGTTCCCAGCATCCACCCAACAGCTCACAACCATCTATAATTCACGCCCTATTCTGGCTTCTGTGGGCATCCATCCACAGAAATACAGAGACAGAAATTTAAAACATAAAAATAAACAATAAAACATTTTTTAATGCCAGTATTTATCTAAAAAACAATGAAGGCATGAAGAAACTTAGTTAAAATACGTGTATAATAAAGTTAAAACAACAACAACAACAAAAAAAAAACGCAAGGACTACAGAAAGCATTTATAACAGACCTGCGGCTGCCTTTTGTAGGTTAAACGCCTGGATCTGAGGTGTGATTGTGGATATTTTCCCTTCTGAAATGATAGAAGAGTCCAACTTTGTAATTTCCAGACTGTCATTTATGCTGGGTTGAGTTATTCCTCCTTTATTAGTTTTACTTTTTGTTTTTCTGTTTGGGATTTTAGGTGGAAACTTCATTTTTAACTTTTTGCTATTCTCCTGTAAAAAGGGATAAATTGTCATGCTTATCACACTCAAAATTATTTTAGATGTCTTCATCGACATTTTCTCGAGTACTACACATAGAATTGCGAATTCTCATTAGTCTTTTTGTCTTAACCCGAAATATTATAAAAACAAGTTTTCAAAAACTATTTATTTTTTGTTTGTTTTGAGACAGGTTCTTACTTTTTGGCTCATGCTGACCTGGAACTTGAAGCAATCCTGTTTTTGCCTCCCAAGTATTGGAATCACAGTAATGAGCCAGCAGCTCTGACAGTCATTTCATTTTAAATACAGTAAGTTAATAATAAGGTAATAGTGACTGAACTCAGTCTGCACTAAGGGTAGCTCTTTTCTGAGAGTGTATCACAATCTCGTTCACTAATTACATCAAAGCACTATAACCAATGGCAAAAAACCATTGTATATATCATATCAAAAGTCAATTATTAATAATGTCAGTCAGCAGACCAAGAAACAAAATATCCCCTCATCTTTTGTTTTTAACCTTTAAAATAATTCTAGGAAGATAATAACATGATTGAATTTTCACTCCTTCTTTCCTCAGTGATAACATGTAAACCACAGACCCCATGAATATTTCCTAGTACTTAATGAATTCTTTTGCATGTGTATAGAGTTTTGTGTCATTTCATCAAACAAAGGCATTTGTGCAACCAACCACAACAGTTATGGTGCAGAATTATTCTTTTAGAACAAATCCATTTGCACTACATTTGAATAGCTGCACCCTCCCTCCAGCCTTATTTCCTGATAAGCAACTGACATTTTTATTATAATTTGATCATTTCAAGAATGACACATTTACCCAAGGACTAAGGAGAGTCACAAAAATTATAGCTAGTTCACCAAATAATAAATTATTTAGTTCAGCATGGTGGTGCATCCCTATAATCCTAGCACCCTAGACGTTAAAGCAGGAGGAAAGCAATTTCCAGACCAGCCTGGAAATTTTTAAACAAAATTAAAAACAAAAGTCTTTCCTTGTTTGAGATGGGGTCAGTGATGCACAGAAATCTTAGCACAGTAAGCAGTAAGCGACTGTGACCTTTACCTTGGTTGTAGAGCTGTCACTAGTGAAAAGGCGGGAACTTCTCCGAGGCAATGCGTTTGGGGGAGATGTAATGGTGGGGCTCAATACCTGAGGTGTTGTACTAAAACAAACAAAACAGACATTTTAAACCATTTACTTAGCTTGTGATCATTAGCTATTGTCACAATTCTACTTTATTAAAACATTCATCATCATAGAAATATTTTAAAATTGGTCTTTTGCTTAGTTCCCTTTGGTTCTCTATGAAAACACAGAATTTAAAAATTATTCACATGCTGGATGAATGGCTCACTGGTTAAGAGGACCCAAGCCTTGCTCCTAATGCCCACTCTCTATGGCACACAGCTGCCAGTAAGTCTTGTTCCAGAGGATGCTATAATCTCTTTTGGCCTGAGTGCACAGCATGTACCAGTATGCACAGGACAACCCCCGCAACCCAGTTAAGTCATTATAGAGTAGAGTACAGTAACAATCTTCACTAACTGAAATTAGACATTTTTACTTAAAACAATCTAAAAAATAACTTCTGAGTGAATAAACAAATACATCTATAAACAATTGTCTGGGGCACCCATTGGCAAGCACAAAATATTAAGTAAAAAGAAAAGTTGGGCATGAATAATTTTAATGTGTAGTATCTGCTAGTAAACAAATATCACTAGAATAAATAGAAGCTTGACCAGCTAAACCAAAGGTTTCTTTTACTTAGCTAAAAAGAGTATGATCATCACTTTATACAGGTCTACTTGAAAGGTGAACTATAAGACAAGAGTTCTACTTTGAACTGAATGGTGGTCCTCTACAAGAAAGAACTACCTGTTGAGACCCAAATGTAAACACACACACACACACACACACACACACACACACACACACACACACGGTCTTACTTGTTGTGTCCCTGGTTGGCCTAGAACTCTCTATGTAGATCAATATAATCTTGAATTCACAGAAATTTTCCTGTTTCTGCCTTTGCTCAGCTAAAAATGAATTCCTGCTTTAAAGATTTGGTTTATTTTCTTTTCTTTGACACAAGAATCTAGCTATGCAACTCTGGCTGTTCTGGAATTCACTATGTAGAGCAAGCTGGCCTCACACTCAGCCTCTCAAGTGCTGTGAATAAAGACATGTATTTCTACACTCAGCTATTTTTTATATCATGCATATACACCAGTGCCTGCATGTATACATATGCACTAGGGGTATGCAGGCAGCTAGACGAGGACATCACATTCCCTAAAACTGAAGTCACAGGCAGTTGTAAACCACCCAAATAGGTGGTGGGAAGTGAAGCTATTTGGTGGGAACAACACCAAGTTCTTAACTGCTGGGCTGGAGATGGTCCTAGGTTAAGAGAACTGGTTGCTCTTTCAGGGGTCCTGAGTTCAATTCCCAGCAGTCACATGGTGGCTCACAGACATTGATGATGAGAACTGGTGCCCTCTTCTGGCATTCAGGCACATATGCAGGCGGAACATAATAAATCTTTAAAAAAATTCTTTGCTTTGAATTCAATTATAACTTAGTTAGGCAGGGTATAATAATGCTGATAATCTCTATAATAAAAAAAGCCGAGACAGGTTTTAATTCAAGGCCAGTCTGGGCTACAAATGAGACCCTGTCTCAAAAAAAAAAAAAAAAAAAAGAATAGAGCAAACAAACAAACTTAAAAGCTAAAATGATCTAATTAAGACTGAGTAAGGGTACAGTGAGACCTGTTTCAAAGAGCAACAAAAAGAGTAGACAACAGGTCTGAGGATACAGCTCCTTAGCATTGCACAAAGCCCTGGGTTTGGCCTCTAGCATCACATAAACTTGATATACTGCTAAAGGGCTTGTAATCCTAGCACCCTGGAGGTGCAGGCAGGTGAGCAATTAGTTTAAGGTTATTTTCAGATATACAGCAAGTCTGCAACCATTCTAGGATACATGAGACCCTGTATAAAAGGGGGGACAAGAGACAGACAGCTTACGGACTAAGTAAATCTAAATACTTCATAACTTATGGGTAATTATTATTGGTTGTTCATCTTGGTTTCCAAATATTCTTGGCAAAAGCAACATAAGAGACAAAGGGTCAAGAAGCAGAGAGCTATGCTGAGTTCTTTCTCTCTGGTTCTGACCAGAGCCCAGATGATGAAATGGTGCCATCCATACTCAGGTAGTCTTTCTTTCCACCTCAACTAGCCCTATTCGGAAAACCTCTCACAGACATGCCCACAGGCCGGCCAACCTCATCTAGACAATCCTTCACCAACAGACCGTTCCTCGGTGATTCCAGACCCTGCCGCAACTTAACAAATGAAATCAACCCTCATATCACCTGTCCTGGTCAGAAAGTTTTAAAAATAAGAAACCAACTAGTAAGTAAAACCTGTTTAGAGCTACCTTTAATCCATCCTAGACACAGTTCAGTGAAGGGAATCTTACCTAGTAGTAAATTTTACCTAGTAGGAACATTTTGGGGGAATCAATCCACTCTTTTAAAAGCTTTATTACTTACCATTATTTTATATATAATATATATTATTTATTTACTTTTTATTTCATGTTTGTGTGTTTGTCTTTATGTTTATAAGCACCACATGCATGTAGTAGCCTGCAGAGGCCAGAAGAGGGCATCAGATTCACTGAAGTTGGAGCCCACCATGTGGGAACCAAACCCCAGTCCTCTGCAAGAGCAGTTAACATTCTTAACCACTGAGTGATCTCTCCAGCAACAACTCTCGTTTATAGTATAGTAAGAATTGTATCTTATCAATGTGATTACTTATAAAAAATAAGAATTCTGACAAGAAGTGGAAAGGAATAGTTTTATAATGCAGGGTAGTTTATAGGGAGGACGAATCTAGGAACAGTTTAAGACTGACTTAGAAGACTGCATAAGGGTGACACAGTTCTCCATCAAAGAAAAAGAAAGCTACAGCAGTTTTTAGGCTACAGGTTAGGACAGAAACTTTTCTATGTTTTTGTTAAGGTTCTGCTGGTTCCAAAGACTCACTTGATGCAAGTGGAGATTTCTCCCAAGGTTCGAGGAATCAGAAAATATATATTTATTTCATATGATGTGAACAATGTCTGAATTTTAAGTTTTTTTTTTTTTTTTTTTTAAGTTTTTCGAGACAGGGTTTCTCTGTAGCTTTGGAGCCTGTCCTGGAACTAGCTCTTGTAGACCAGGCTGGCCTCGAACTCACAGAGATCCACCTGCCTCTGCCTCACTAAGTGCTGGGATTAAAGGCATGTGCCACCACCGCTTGGCTTAAGTTTGTTTTTGGTTAACTCGGAGCCTGACAATAAAAGGTGCTTAGCATATGTGATTATGTGTCAATTACTATAACATTTATTTTTTTTTAAATATTTTATGTGTATGGGTCAGAAGGCATTAGTTCCTCTGATATTAATGTTATAGAAGGTTGTGAGTCACCATGTGGGTGCTGGGAGACAAATCTCGTTCCTTTGAAAGAGCAGTCATCTATCCAGTCCCAACATTAAAAGAAAAAAAAAAAAGGTATAACTAGCATCACTGTTTTAAAATATGATGGGGAGGGTGGACCGGAAGAGATGGCTCCAGTATAACTCCAGTTCCAGGGGATCGATGCCCTCCTCTGCATAGTGCACAGGCATACACACAGTTGAAATATCCATACACATAAAATAAAATGTCCTGGGAGTTACCAACAAATACCTTGGGAAATTCACACAAATGAATCTTAGAGGATAATTTATATAAAGAAAATGATGGGGCTAGCCATGCTGGGAAATCCTTCATATGCATGGTAACAAAATATTTTCAAGGGGCTGAGAGATGGCTCAGTGGTTAAGAGCACAGACTGCTCTCTAGAAGACCCAGGTTCAATTTCCAACACTTATATGGCAGCTCATAACTTTCTATAACTCCATTTCCAGGAGACCCAACACCCATGGCAAAAATAACAATGCACATAAAATTAAAATATATACATACAGCACCAGGCAGTGGTGGTGTGCGGCTTGAATCCCAGCACTAGGAAGACAGAGGCAGGTGGATCTCTGTGAGTTCAAGGCCTGTCTGGTCTATAGAGTAATAACTAGTATAAGTCCCAAAGCTGCAGAGAAACCCTATCTCGAAAAACCAAATGCAAACCAAACCAAAAAAATATAGTTAATATAAATAAATAATAAATACAAGGTGTGTGTGTATGCATACACACATTCCCACCCTAAGTGTGTAAGCAGAGGTTAGAAAAGGGCCTCAGACAGCCTCCTCTATGGTTCTTTATTTTCATAAATCACTGAACCAGAAGCTCATTTTTTTTTTGCTAGGCTGGCTGGCAGTGAGCTCTCTGGATCCACCTGCCTCTATCTCTTAGTGTTGGGGTTATGGGCATGCCTGGCCATGCTCAGGTACTCATGTCTCACAAGCAAGCACTCAGGACTGAGCTACCTCTCCAGTCATCCACCTTATTTTTAAAGACAGTCTCTACTAAACCTGAAGTTCACAGTTTTGGTTTGGCTGGCTGGCAGGAGAGGTTCCAGGACCTGCCTGTCTCCACCCAACATTAGGGTTAGAAAGAAGCACATGTGGACACACCCAACTTTTATGTGGGTGCTGGGAATCAATTTGAAACCAGGCCCTTTTGCTTTCACAACAAGAACATATATCTGCTGAGCCATCTCCTCAGCTATGCCCTACTCAGTAAAATTTCTTTTAAAAACAATGACATCTGGGGCTGGAGAGATGGCTCAACGGTTAAGAGCACTGCCTGCTCTTCCAAAGGTCCTGAGTTCAATTCCCAGCAACCACATGGTGGCTCACAACCATCTGTAATGAGATATGATGTCCTCTTCTGGCATGCAGGAATACATGCAGACAGAATACTGACAATACTGTACACATAATAAATAAATCAATCTTTAAAACAACAACAACAACAAAAAAAAACAATGACATCTAGGTACAGCGATACTCTCTTGTCATTACAGCTACTTGAGCCTAGTGAGACTAGCCTAGAAAACAGAAAGACTTCCAGAGAGGAAACTGCGGTCAGAATGTGAAATAAATAAATATTAAAAAAATAAAGATTGAAACAGCTTTTTTTCTGATATGCAGAAGAGGAAAAATTCATTACCGTGACACATTACAGGGGATGAGATGATATTTTTTAACATTTAAACAATGATATATTGTGGGGGTTAATATATATGGATACAAAACAGTTATAATATTCCCTGAGAGCATCAAAAAGTACTGTTGTAAGGGTTCACCACTTGAAGGCACATTTGATACATTAAAATATACACCATAAAGATGTCTTTGAAAAGAGAAAGCTGCTAAGAAATGCTTGGTTGCTAATATGGCAGTAGTCAATTGAGTTTCTCTTAATGCCCAGAACCCATCTGTGACTGGTTATGGGGAAAATGGGGTCTCCACAGCTGTAATCAAGTGATGATGAGGTCATAAAGGTGGGTACTGACCCATCCAGTATGATTGACATCCTTATAGGAAGGGAAATCTAGATACAGACATGGTCTTGTCGTCTTGTCAAGACAAAGGAAGACATGAACTATGCTGTCACAATCCAAGGATGGTCTGAGTAAGGAAAGATCCTCCCTATATACTTTGGAGGGGAAATGTTCCTCCCAACCTGATTTCAAACTTACACATTTTAAAGCTGGAGAGACGCAACATGGGAAGCAGGAAAAAGAAAAGAAAAAGGAAAAAGAAAGAGAATAAATTTGGTTTAAGATACCCAGTTTGAAGCCTGGCGGTGGTGGTGCACGCCTTTAATCCCAGCACTCGGGAGGCAGAGGCAGGCGGATCTCTGTGAGTTCGAGGCCAGCCTGGTCTACAAGAGCTAGTTCCAGGACAGGAACCAAAAGCTATGGAGAAACCCTGTCTTGAAAAATTTAAAAAAAAAAAAAAAACCCAGTTTGAGAAACAGAGTGAGTAACACCTGGTCAAAAGGCTTTAGATGACAAGTATTTCAGATTTCAGCTAGTTCGGATTTTGAAATATTTGTATAAAAATCCTTACTAGTTAAGCATTTCTGATTTTCGAAATGATAATATCTGAACTACTCCAAAATCTGAAGCCTTTTATGTAACACTGGTGCTCAAGGTCTTGTATTTTAGAGAAGTTTGGATTCTCAGATCAGGGGCTCAGTCGGTGTACTTCACTACTTGTAGCTTAGGAAAGTGTCCTTGCTGCCAGTTCGAAGCCAGTGTGGGATTCATAGTGAGTTTCTGACTATTTAGGGTCACATATCAAAAAACAAAATGGGAAAAAACAAACAACAAGCAAAAACCAGTAACAACTGCCTTCCCTACAAAATAAAAAATCCAAATCCCACCATTCAAGTAATTCTTATAACAGGACCCCTGGCAACTGCAGTCTGCAAGTTGGTACCACTCCAACATTACAGCGATAGTGATTTCTTTTAGATAGTCAAGGCTGTAATCAGTGACTGTCTAAAGTTTGACTTTATGATCCATGTACTGAAATAAATAATGGGAGGAGAATAAAATCTGATTTGCCATGCATGGTGGCAGACATCTTTATACAGAACTTGGGAGGCAGAGGTAGCCAGATCTCAGCCTGGTCTACATACTGAGTTCCAGGGCAGCCAAGGAGTAAAGAATATAGAGACTGTCTTAAAAATAAAACAAGCAAAAACTAACAAACAAAAACTTTAAGGAAATAGACACCATAAAAATACCTTAGACACCATAATAAATACCTTGTTTGTGGGCCAGAACTTTGCGTTTGTGCGACAAGAATTGGAGTGACCTCTCGACTATTTCCACTCTGTGAGAAGACAGACTTCGTTCCAGTTTGACCCATTCTGGCAACAGACTGTAAAACACAAAAAGTCTAAGGTTTGTGATTATAGATTGCACTGTAAGTGACAAGACTCTATGATGTTCCTATCTGCATCTTCTCAATGAAAACAGCTCAGGATATGTGTCATCTTAAAACAATCACTACTATCACTATATTGTGTTAAAAGACAGCTATTTGCCTTAATATTTAGGAATTAATTTGCTATATATAAAGAAAACGATACAACAAGATTTATACTTCTCCTTTCGTATTTAGTAACAGAGTTAAACAGGAGTCTGAGGAGATAAAAAAAATCACGTGGTGCTTTTCTAAATTCTAAAGATACTGTTCTTTTGCTTCACAATTTCTTTCTAGTTTCTCTAATATTTCACTTATTGTTTTCTGCTTGCTTGGAAGGGGAAGAAAAAGGTCTCTGTTTGCCTCGTCTGACATAACTGTTCAATGTGATACAAACAAATCTTAACATAGTTAAGAAATGAACTAGATGTATGTGTCTGCTGTATCTGAAAGGCTGTGACAATAACATTCTTTTATAGTTTGGTAACTCTAAGGAAAGAATAATTATATAAAGTTGGATTCTCTCTGAAATAGAGTGGAATTTTAAATAAGTTTCTTTACCCAAACTACATTTTACACAGAAAATACCTTTTTTGTAGGGGCTCCGGTGGATGGCACGTCAATTACAGAAGGTGTGTTAGTGTAGTTTTGTAAATAGGATCCATCTCCAGGACTTGGGGTTTCTAATGGCAAAATCCCAAAACTGAGAAGAGGTTGAAATCAAGGTGTCAAAAAGTCATCAAGGCATATATAAAGCAGCAGTATACTTAAATTAGAAGGTCTAAAAGGAAGAGAATGGCAAATCAGTCTTGGGGCAGTGAGGATCTGAGGGGCAGATTTAAAAATGAGCTGTGAATGTAGAGTACTCCACCCACCAGAACTAAAAAAAAAAAAGGACAAGGACCTAAATTGAACAACAGCTGCTGATCTTAGAAATGGACTGCCTTTATGAAAGCTAAGATCCAAATGACAAAAATAAATTCCAATTCTTGGAACAATGGAGACAATGTCCTAGAAATTACTGGTAATTGCCAAATAACTATCGATATAGTTATCCACTGGTCTCTGTAGATGCCGTAATCAATCTCCTAGTCATGCTATTTCAATACCTTCCTGGCCTTGAGACTCATTTATAGTCTATTCTTTTGTGAGTTTTGTTTCATAGTTCTCAGTATATAGCCTTTGTGGCAGGTTATTGTATAAATACATATGCCATATAGTTTTTAATAATTTTGACAACATATTTTAAAATGATAGGTGTCAATTTTCTTCTAAGTTTTAGAAAAATGAACTGATAACATTGCCATAACTATATCATAAACAATATTTCCATTTTTACTGCTATCTGCAGATGCACAGCCATAAATAGTATCTTTCAATACATATACTAATTAGGTCATATTTTAAACGCCTTTTACCTCTGCTTTATTTTGAGAAAGGTCATATATGCCATAGGCTTCTAAGTTGTAGCTGAAGAGAACTTTGAACTGATTTTCCTGCTTCCACCTCCCAAGTACTAACTAGGATTACATGGCATTGAAGCCTTGCCCACTTACACAAGGATCAAACCCAAGGCTTTGTGTCCACTATGCAAGCAATCTACCAACTGAGCTACAATATCAGCCCTCATATTTAATTAAAAAACTTTATACATGTATTTCTTCAGAATGCCACTTTCTCACACTGATTTAGGTAAGATGTTGCTTATATTAACTTGCATTATAATTCAAAGATTATTTATATTAGAATACATTTTAAAATATCTTGTGTGACTTACCTCGGGGTTAATGGGCTAAGAGCAGTTGGTCCTCCTAATAAACTTCGACCAGTTTTTGGTTTATTTTGAACCTGTTTAGATAATATGGAAGTACCCGTTCCAAGGGGGACATTATCTGGTGAAATTACAGCTGAATCAATGTAAGACACGGAGGAATCTGTATTCAAGGAGTACTTTGAATTGGAAGATTCTAAGTTCAGTCTGTTTAATTCCTGAAACAGAAATTTTCACCCATGTCACTTATGATACACTGTTTAGTTCCCATAATTCTGCTGGGTTTCAGAATATTCTGAACATGAGAAGGATACACTTACGATTGTGTCCTGGGGTGTTTCTGTAAGAACTGTCTCAGGCTGTCTGTGAGATAAACTGTGGTTAGATACTAGAGTTGTACAAGTGTTGGGCAAACAGCTGCTAAAATTCTGTATAGATGTTAATTTAAATGTTTGGTCAGGATCTGGCTTTTCACCTGTGAAGACCAAGAGACAAAAACAAAAGAACAACAACAACAAAAACACCAAAAATTTGCCTCTGAAGGATAATCTCTTTTCAAGTATGCATAATTAGACAGAAATAAAGCCTTATTTAGAGTTTCAAAATTCTCCTGTCCATTTAAGTTAATCAATCTTACCCCTCCCAAAGCACAAACATTAATTTATTGTGGAAATTAACCCGTAAAGATGTAAATTTGGAAAATAAATTACAAGTTTTAAATATCATAAATCAGAGCCAGTAAGATGGCTCAGCAGCTAAATTAAAGGTCGGCTGTCCAACCTAAAACCCGAGTTAAATCCCTAAGACATACAAGATGAGAGAACTGACCCCTGAAGTTGTCATATGTGCTATGTGGCACATGCACCCAATTCACATATATACACCACATGCAGAAATTTTGTTATTTTTTTCCCTTATAAAGAAAGTGACTTTGTCTAGTATTATATATACGGTATCATATAATCTGGAGGACACATACACTGAAGGTAGACTGGACAAAGAGAAAAGATGAATGATTCTAATGCTTTCTGAGACAGGGTTTCCTGCAAGTGAGCTGGTCGCACAGTGTAGCTGAAGCTGGCCTTAAACTTAGATGTGTTTCCATCTCTGGATCTCTAATATTGGGATTACAGACATATGCTATCACTCTGGGATTTAACCTATTATTTTTAATTTAATGACCCTTATCTTGCAAAATAGTTTCTTGTAGCTAAACAATTACGAGTTTTCAAATAAAAAAAAATTGGTAGGAAAACATTGCTTGAAAAGAAAAAAAAAAAAAGAAAGAAAGAAAGAGGAAAGTGGAATCCTGCCCCCATCTCATAAACTTACCTATTTCACATAATGATTCAAAGGGAGACCAGAGAAAAGGATTTAAACTAAGGCTCTTTTGGTAACATTCTGATCCTTTGGCAAGCCGATCTGTCTTGCTGTGGAGAGAAACAACAAATTAAACAAACTATAAACCCAAAGCTTTTCTTATAATTTTTGATATAAAAATCAGATCACTCATATATAAGTTCTTACAGCATTCTTTTCGAGGCTTCCCTAGGTTCTTAATTTCTCTTGCTTTCTGAGATTATGTCATGTGGCTCCAATTAGCCTCAAATTCAATCTTCCTGTCTCAGATGACAGGGTACTATTACTGTGCTCTGTTCTCATTGCATTCTCAGACTTAATTTGTTGACAGATAAAAGACAAGACTGGGTATGACGAAACATACATGTTTTTAATCCCAGCACTTGGGAGGCAGAGTTAGGAGGATCTTTATGAGTTTACGAGTCTGGTCTACTTGGTGAATTCCAGGCCAGTCAAGGGCTACACAGTGACCAACAAGAAATATAGAAAGGAGACAGCCAATGCTCCAATTTTTTACTTGTTTTGAAAGCAATTTACATGATTTGAATACAAAAATTTAAATGATCAGTTTCTTGTTTGTGTGTGCTTTCAAGACAGGGTTTTTCTTTGTAGCACTGGACATCCTGGAACTTCCTCTGTGGAGACAAGTTTTATTTTGTATGTCTGTCTGTCTGTCTGTCTGTATGTATGTATGTATTTTCATAGACCTGATTGTCCTGTAACTCACTTTGTAGAGCCAAACCAGGCTGGGTTTAAACTCACAGAGGTCCGCTCACCTGCCTCCCAAATCCTGGGATTAGAGGTGTGCCATGTAATGAAGAGGGAGACTGGTGCTAATCGGGTATAGAAAAAACTAGTGTTGAAGCCCTGGAACCAATTATACCCTGATCACTCTGGGAACTATCAGAGTGGTCCGACTGCATCTTAACCTTTTAAAATGGAGAAAAGGAGGGTCAGTAGTTAAGATTCCTTTCAGTTTAAAAAATAAACAAGGCACATAAGCAAAACAAACAAACAAAACACATACACACAACCCCCCCCCCCCCAAACTCTAGTTGGTTCAAGGTTCAAATCCTTACTATCTACTGGGTACAGGGAGGGGAGTAATGGGGGCTGAGAGATCAAGCTACAGCAATTCTAACTTTTGTTGTTTTTGGAGACAGGATCTCCTGTAGCCAAAGCTGGCCTCAAATTCTATATAGCTGATGATGATCTTGATGCCTGATCCTCAAGCCTCTACCTCCCAAATACTGGGAGGTTACAGGCATGCACCACTACACCCAGCTTTACTCAAAAACCCTAAGGTTTTAAAAAGACCAGATGGTATGAAACCAAAAATTTCAAAGGAACCTCTTCAAGCAATGGTTCTTCAACTTGCGGGTCACAACCTCTTTGGGGTTGAACTACCCTTTCACAGAGGTAGTCTAAGAACATTGGAAAATCATACATTATGATTCATAATAGCAGCAAAATACAGCCGTGAAGTAGCAAAAAAATGATTTTATGGTTGGGGGGGTAATCATATGAGGGTCACAGCATTAGGAAGGTTGAGAGCCACTGTCCTTAAGTGTAACTACGGGATAAATACACTTTAATGTGCAGATTGTCAGTAAAGAACTCTTTGGAGAAGTCTCACTTCTAAGCTTTCAAGTGAGCACAGCATAAATTTAAGAAGATAAGAATGCGGGCTAGGGGTGGGGTGGGGTCTCATGGTAGAAGAGTTACTTAGCCCAGCACTGAGAGGAAAAGGAAGTGTTGTTCATAAAAACAATAAACACGGACAAAGACAGGAGGAACATGAGGCAGAAATATACCTAATACCATTCAGATGAAATCAAGCAAAAATAATTGTCACAAGACTGACTAAATCACCTACCAGAATATAGAAGCAACTTAAAAATAGGAAATGAAGAAAAGGCATATAAAGGCCATTTCCTGAAATCAATAAAGTTAAAAGTAGCAAATTAACCCATGGATATTTTCAACATAAGCTTAAGAAAACAAAAATCACAGGGGCTGTGGAGTGGGCTCGGGGTATAAGAATGCTCACTGAACAAGTACAAGGACCTGAGTTCAAATCCTTAGCACTCATGTTTAAAAGCCGTGTATGACCATAAGTGAGTCTGTAACCCCCAGTGTTGTGGGGTCTAGTGACTGCCAGGATGAGTTTTCAGCAGGGAAAGAAACCCTGATTCACAGAAGGTAGAGGGATGTAGCAGTATAACCAATGTCCTCCTCTGGCCTTAGTGCACACATGTTGCAAACACAGAATAAATAAGTTATTTTAAAAAATGTTAAAGGAAAGAGCCAGAGAGACCTCAATATCTGAGGGCTGCCTTAAGCTTTTGTGACTATCCGTCCCTTCTACATTGTTTTCAATGTTCCAAAGTAAGGAGACTTTTCTATCTAACCTAATCATATTAAAGAATATTTCTGCTTTCCTTAAGATTTACTTTTTTCAACACCCACTCATAATTCTATCGATCCCTTCAAACAGTTTATTGCCCTCAAACATCTACTTTCCTTGAGAAGTCATCTTATGGAAAGAAAGCATTTTTTTGCTACCAAGTCTCTTCTATTGTACATTTTACTCCCTTCCTTCCCACTTGGGGCCAAGGATGGAACCCAAGGCCTGTCGACTCTGCCACTGAGCCTTTTATTCTTCTTAACCAGTAGAACCAGTAGGCTCTCACTTGAACAAAATCTTGCCTACTTTTTTTTTTTATCAATTTCCATCTATTGTTTTCTTCCTTCTCCATTACAAACAGGGCGGGGACTGTGAGTTTAATACTCCCAGGACCAAATACTTCTTGTGTTTAGCTGTAAAGAGAGAATGACCTCAACTTTCTTTGAATGAATGACAAAAATAATCATAGTTGCATGGTAATATCCAACTCCATTTTTAAGTAAATGAAGATATTATCTTTCCTTATTCTAATTCACAAGTTTTATGAATGACTTGATGTAACACTTTTACACTTGAAAATAACCCCCATATTCAACAAAATCATTTATTCTGCAAAAAAGTCATTTCAAGTTTGTTTCGAGACAAGAGTCTCACCACGTAGCTCAGGGTAGCCCAGAAGTCACAACACAGACCAGCTAGCTTTGAATTCTTAGAGATTAGATTAGATTGCTTCTCTCTCCCAAGTGCTGGGAGTAAAGAAAGGTACGTGCCACCACTGACTGGCCATTTTTTTGTGGTGAGAGTAGGCTTTAATCACTTCTCTCATAATTGTAACAGATAGCATTTATTACATGCAAAATACTCCATGGGCAGTTATAAATATTTTCTACTAATCTACTCAACTTCTAAAGTACTTTTTAAAAACTGAGGGAGACTCATGATACTATTATATAATGATAATTCTAAGTTCATGCAGCTAAAAATTCACTTCAAAGATTACTATATATTGATAGAAAACATAGTCTAGTACCAAAACCTGCCTTGAAGTTTAGAAATAGTAGAAAGTCTAGAAAGGAGTAGTAGGAATATTTAATATCAACGAAACAAATTTTCCTCGCTTTTTTAAGTGAATCAAACACACATGTGCTCTCTTTACCTAAGATAAGAGCTTGTAAGAGTTTTTGAGGCTAAGTGGAGAGCAAAATGGGATCAGCATTGCTACTATTTAACAGACTTGATGAGGTCACGATGAGGTCAGGAACTACATGTATATGCAGAGACCCTTTCTGGTATTCTGAATCACTCTCACTTACCAATATACATGCCCCAACAATGAAAGAGTAAAGCAGGCTGAATCACCAAACTCATTGACAATATCTTCATGGCTTTTTTGCTTATTAAACACTCCACCAGATAAGATTTGTTCCCCTTCTGCAAGCCTTTAAAATATAAATTAATTTTAATACCAATATAAAAGCTCTTCATAAAGATATCTTTCATTATTATTGTGAGTCTAATGACAAATATAGTGAAAAGTTAACAGTATTTTTAGAATAGTGGCAATCATGTACTTGGAATCATTGAGAAGCTAGAAATTTATGATCTTAAATTTTCAGTTTTGTCTTTAAAATCAGAACTCATTAAAATTCAATTTCTATATGGACAAATCTAGTCTGAACAGTAAATGTATTACTCATATTAAAACAAACATTGTTTGCATGGGGTTAGAGATCCCCAGACCCAGAAGAGAATTATCACCATTACAGTGAAATCTCCCACGATCAAATTAATGCCATAGTCAATGTTGTAAACATTTCAATTGTTACTTAAGAGAAAGGAAGAGAAGTCAGGAGTTTGTTAGAAGAATTTTATCTAAAAGTCAATAGACATGTAACAAAACTAGCTAAAGAAAAATTAATACTTACTTGCTGAGGTCAACACAACATTTTGCAAGCAGGTATTTACACTGTGGGGTAGTACAACTGTGTCCTTTTAAGAGTCTATATGCTTTATATGCCTTTCCTGAGCGGTAGTAACAGGTTGCCAATAAAAACAAGGCTTCTTCTGAATGTACTAAGACATTAAAAAGAAAGAAGATAAATTGCTACTAATCAGCATATTACATAGTTACTCAATAAACAAGTTTAGCAGAAAAGAAATTAAGCCTGTCATGTAATTAAAAACAATTATTAATTCAAATCTGAGTTATGGAGAAATCAATTCTTGACAGAAAAGTAGAGTTGGTGGCCCATATCTGTCTGTAATCTCAGCACTCAATGGTTGAAGCAAATAAATCACTTCAAGTTCTAGGTCAGTCAGGCTATACTGAGAGAGAAAAACAGAAAAAACAAACAAAAAAGTCAGTTTGCTAGTTTCTGATCAACTCTCCACAAGAACCAGGTAGTAGATACAATGGAGCTAATTATATTTTCTGTAAACACAGAAGAAATGCAAACAAACACTCCTACCCTTCAACAGACACCAGGAAAGCATCTTATTTTAGGTAATATTTTTCTAAATAGACCTCTTATGAAAAAAAAAAGGTACATTTTGCTAGGAAGGGAAAAATAAACCTTATTACTAGAGTCAAAATATTTCTGCATTAAGATGAATGGATTAAAAAAAATTCCTCTCTAACATCAAATACTAAATTATATTCAAGATAAAGCAAGGTTTGGGGTCTGGGAGTTGCTGCCAAGCCTGAGGGCCTGAATTAAATCGCTAGAACTCACAAAGAAGAAAAACAACTCTTTCAATCAAGTTACTTTCTGACTTCCATATAAGTCACAGCATATGCCAACCCATTAAAAAGTAAAAAATTTTCTGAAGAAAAAAAATATCAGGCAGGCATTGTGATGCACGCCTTTAATCCCAGCTCATGGGAGGCAGAGGCAGGAGATCTCTGAGTTCGAGGCCAGCCTGGTCTAATGAAAGAGTTCCAGGACAGCCAGGACTGCTACACAGAGAAACCCTGTCTTGAAAAACAAACAAATAAACCAACCAACAAACAAAAAAGACAGGTATAGTGGCTCAGGCCCAAAACCCAGAACTTGGGAGACTGAGAGTTGAGATTTGGCAGTTAAGAGTTCAAGGCCAGTTTGGGAGGGAGAGCTTGACTAAAAACAAAAACAACAGATCTCAAGTGAGTAAAGTGCTCACATTCAAAATACCAGGACCTAACTTCAATTCTTTGGATCCTGGTACTTGCTTATAATTCCAATACTGAGGAGGTAGAGGAAGAAATCTGGGGCTCACTGTCTAGACAGTCTAGCCTACTTGAAAAGTTTTAGGCAAGAGACAGACTGTTTAAAAAAAAAAAAAGTGCAAAAATGCCAGAGAAACAACACCCAAGGTTGTCCACACCCAAATACACAGGAACACACAAACAAGACAGAGAGGAATTAGAAAGGTAGCTGAGCAATTAAGAATATACAGTGACCGGGGTTCGGTTCCCAGCATACACATTTAGGGAGGCTCACAAACTAACTCTAGGGGATTAAAAATTAATAACCTTAGAGGATAATAAAATAAGAAAAAATTTAAAGACAGAATGAATAAATCTTGATAGTCATAAAAAGTGATGGAATTTCATATATTTCATTCATTTTTGGTTCTATACAAATGAATAGATCACAAACCTTCTGCATACAGTCGCTCTGCGAGGAAAACTGCGTCTCGGTAAGCATAGTGGTTTAGTGCTTGCCATATGGCAGCCTGTGAACAGAGGGGAAAGGCACATAAATACATATAGTTTATGAGTAACTTCTGGCACACAGCCTTGAACATAATACTCAAGTTCTTATTTGTAATTTATGTTATTTTTGTTTGTGCATGCATGTGTAGCGGGTGGATGTGTGTGTGGCACGGTGTAACAGGAGGTCAAAGGCTGACCTCTCTCCTACCATGTGTGCCCTAGGAATCAAAATCTGGTCATCTGGCTTGGCAGCAAGTCTGTTAACTTGCTGCAGCATCTTAGCAGCCCTGGTTATTTTTATTTATTTTACATGTGCGTGCAGGCACTCACAGAGGTAGGGGGTGGGTAGATCCCTTGGAGGTGGTTATGAGACCACATACAGGTGCTAGGAACTCTGCGGGTCCTCTGTGAGAGCAGCAAGTGCTCTTACCAAGTGAGCCATCTTTCCAGCCCACTTTTACCAATTTAAGTGATAAAACTGCAACAACCAGAATAAATTCTAGTGTGCTAGAAGTTTCTCACTATATGACTTCTAACATATCTACACTTACTCTCTCAATCCTTGCATGAACTTCCGATCTCCTACCTTTGTATATCCTTTTTCTCCACCAATAACTTGTTCATCCCCAAAACTTAGTTTAAAATAATAATCCACAAAAATTCCTTAGCCCATTCTTCTTTTTACCCCCATTCCTTTTTTGAGATAGATTTTAAATTTTTAATAATATAGTAGAAAAAAAAGCTTCTTAATTTTTTTTAAAATAGGGGGCTGGAAAGAGAGAGTTCCAGGCTATGGATTCTCTCTCTTTCTCTATGTACATATGTACATGTTTAAATGTGTCATATTTCTGTGAACAGTTAAATACAATTATTCCAAAATACTTTCATACAAATCAATTCAATAATGCTCAATCTCATGAAAAGGAATATTTACAATACTGAATATCACACCACACTAAAGAGATTCATTAGGACCAGAGCAGTGGTTCTCAACCTGTGGGTTGAAGTAGTTATGAAGTAGCAAGGAAATAATTTTATGGTTGGTGGTCACCACAGCATGAGGAACTGTAAAGGGTGAGAACCACTTCGATAGAGGGTTTTCTACTAACTGGGAAATAAAGATGGGATAAGGAAAAATAAAAATCATAAGGCCACTAAACAAAAACAGGATCTGCTAGAAAGCTTTGCTAGATTACTCTAGGATTCTGCAACCATTAAAGCCATTTTTAAAAGTACCAAACACATGCTGTGCAGAACATCTAGAACCCTCATAAAATGCGCCACCATATTTGCTGCTAATTTACTGACATGCTATTAGGCAAGGACTCTATTCTTTCTTATGTATTTGTAGTATATATCAACACAGCACAGCAGTAATAAATACTAAGTGTTCAAATTTTTTCTGTTTTTTAATTTTTTTTATTTGCAGATTCTGGCAAGATTTACTATTGCTCATCTTTAGCCCACTCTTCCCTCTACACCCCTCCTTTTATTAAGACAAGGTCCTGCCTGGCCTTGAACTCGCTCTATAGACTAGGCTGGTCTCAAACTGAAAGCATAACCTGAATCTGCCTGTGCGTGGGATTATAGGTGTGCACTTACCACGTGAGCCATTAGCTTTGGTGCCTGTCCTGGATCTTGTTCTTGTAGACCAGGCTGGCCTCCAACTAACAGAGATCCACCTGCCTCTGCCTCTGTGCTGGGAAAGGCATGCACCACCACCGCCCGGCTGACTTCCACTTATATACACTCTTTTGAAAATCTTGTGAAAACTACAGAGCTTCCCAGATAAAGGCATATATAATAAAACTTGCATGTTTCGAAAACCTGGTGTATATCTGCGGTTTGTTATAATTTAAATATATACTGAAAGCTGCATACATTCTGAGACTCAAAAATACTCTCATCCTATAAGAAGCATTGATATAGCTGACAGGAACCTAGTGTGTGTGTGTAATAGACTCTCAATAAATATTTGTAGAATTGATTGAGATGTTTTTAGATTTATGTATGTATGTATGTATGTATGTATGTATGTATGTGCAGGGGGTTTTACTTGCATGTATGTCTGTATACCAAGATAAAGTTCAGCAGATAAAAGCACTAAGGCTGATGACCTAAGTTGGTCTCCAGATCCCATGATGGAAGGAGAGAACCAACTTCAGAAAGCTGTCCTTTAACTCCCCATATGCATGCTCATGCACACTCAAACATACACACACAAAGATACCTAGCCAACTTAAAGTTCTTCATTTTGTTTATTAACTGCAATATCTGCAATATTCAAATTTCTACTAGTGATCAAAAGGTTTGGTCACTCATCGGGTGATTTTGTTTTTCTTTCTTTCTTCTTCTTCTTCTTCTTCTTTTTTTTTTTTTAAATTGAGACAGGGTTTCTCTGTAGCTTTGGAACCTGTACTGGAACTTGCTCTGTAGATCAGGCTGGCCTCCAGATCCGCCTGTCTCTGCCTCTGGAGTGCTGGGATTAAAGGTGTGCGCCACCACCGCCTGATTGATTTTGTTTTCTTAAATCATACAGTTTGGAAACTTTTTTGTTTGTTTTTCGAGACAGGTTTCTTTGTGTAGCTTTGGTGCCTGTCCTGGAACTCACTCTGTGGACTAGGCTGTTCTTGAATCCAGGATCCTCCTGCCTCTGCCTCCTGGGTGCTAGGATTGAAGGTGTGCATGCACCATCACTGCCTGGCTAGAAGCTGAATCTTAAAAATCAAACACACGGGTTGGTAAGCATGAACTCCAGGGCAGGTGCTTAACATGCTATAGACTAGCCAGGCGGTCATGAGGCACACCTTTAATCCCAGCACTTAGAAGGCAGAGACAGGAGGATCTCGGTAAATTCGAGGCCAGCCTGGTCTACAGAGCAAGTTCCAGGACAGCCAGGGCTATACAGAGAAACCCTGTCTTGAAAAACCAAAACCAAGCAAGCAACCAAACAACCCAAGATCAAGGGGGTGTGATGGCACATACTTTAATCCCAGTGCCCAGCAAGCAGACGCAGGTGCATCCAGTGAGTTTGAAGTCAGTCGGACATATATAGTGAGACATTCCCTGTCAAAACAAATACACTCCCAAATACCTTTATTCTTTCTATCTACAAAATCATTGCTATCTAACTTACGTTTGTAAATAAAGTAGCAAAGTTTACTATTTGAGGAAGGAGGCAAAAGCATCCTTTGTAGACAAAGCAGGCTAGTAAACAAATGGTGCTGACACAACTGACTTCTTTCTGCAGGTGGAGGGAACTACATTTATAGATTTCAACTGTACAAAAATCAACTTAAAAATCATTTTTAAATTGACCTTAATTTAAAACCTGATTCATGTCCCTGTTTCAGACAGCACAATTTGCCAAGCAGTGGTGGTGCACGTCTTTAATCCTGGCACCCAGGGGGCAGAGGCAGACAGATCTCTGTGAGTTCCAGGACAGCCTTGTCTACAGAGTGAGTTCCAGAACAGTCAGAGCTACAGAAAGAAACCCTGTCTTGGAAAAACCAACCAACCAAGCAACCCACCCCAGGAACTTTTAGAAGAAAACGGAGAGAATACCCTTCAATATACTGAGGTAGGCAAGAGCTTTTAAAATATAATATCAACAGCAAAGAAACTAACTCTCAAGTATTATGAACCTACATGAAAATTCAAAAGGATATAATCAGCAGAGTTAACAGCCCACAGAATAAGAGAAAATCTTTACCAGCCACACGTCAGATGAGGGGCTAACATCTAGAATTTACAAAGAATTATAGAAATTAAATACCATAAAACTACCCATTAACAAATGGACAAATGAACTGAAGAGGCAGTTTTCACTATCCATCACCGACAAACCTTGACAACAAATGTCAGAGAGATATGGTGAGAAAGGAACCTTTATCCACTGTTGGTGGAGCCGCAAATTAACAGTCATTGTAGACTCAGCTATCTCACTCCTGGGAAATACCCAGAGAGCCCTATACCCTTTCTTCCACAGGGATATTTGCAGCCCAGTTTATTGTTGCTTTATTCAATATAAAAAAAATTACTAGAACCAACCTGGTTGTCCATCAACGAGTCAGATAATGAAAATTTGGTATACATAAAACATGGAATACTACTCTACTCTAAATTTTTTTTTTTAAATTGCAGAAAAATGGATGGACCTAAGTATTATTCTAAACTATCACTATTTATTTACCTAACATTATTCTAAAATATATAATACTGAGTTTACACAATCTCAGAAAAAATCTTTTCTAATCAATAATACATGTATGCACATAAACAAATGTTCATGTAGGTATAGCATTATATGAAGAAAAGAACAACAGGCAAAATGTAAGGAGATGAGGAAGGACTGAAGGTGGGCAATGGATACTAGTTATGAGAGGACAAAATGCAAATTTTTTCTAATTTCTAATTTTGTCATGGAGTTTTTGGGTTTGGGGGTAAACAGTGCATAATATAAAATATATCTGATACTAAGATTAAAATATGTGATACACTTCAGATATTCTCCTTTGAGAACTTCAGAATTTTGGATTCTGTAACAATCTACCAAAGAGTCACTCAGAAAACAACAGGACAGAAGAAATTAATTCTAACTCAACTTAGCAGTTATTTCTTGAATGTTTATTACAATCTCATAGCCAAATTCAAGTAAATAAAGATGATTCCTCTGACAGTGACGAGAACAAATCACTTCTGAGCCTTAATCACACGGGCTAAATAGAACCAGGAAAGCCGTGGGCGAATAAGATCTTGTCCCAAAATAAGAAATAAAAAACAAAAAAAAAAAATGAAGATTTACCCAGAACATCAATCCTTTCTTAGCATCAACAAAGAGATGGGCCACCCCAAATCTGTGCTCAGGTATCGATGCCTGGGTGATAGATAGGCCACTCACTGAGGGAAGGGGATGTGGAATGGACTGTTCTCTAGCATTACAAATCAAGAGCTGATGATGAACCCAGAGCTAAACTCAGCACCCTGTAGGCCTCTTCTAAAACAGCACCCAGGGCACCATTTCTACAGATTAAAAGCCAGATGGGTGAGAAGTTGCTAAACAAAGTTAGGAAGCCAAACAGAGCAGCATTCTTTCCTTCCTTTCTAACAAAATATGTAGGAGACATTCCACTGAGGAAATTACCGATCTAGTCCTGGGTGTTTTCAGATAAAAGATGAACCAACAACATAAAGCTGTAAATTCTTACTTGCTATGTATTCTTTGTGTACACTGTATGTACATGCATTCATGTGCTTGAGCATTGCCAAGTTGATGTCAGGTGTCTTCCTCATTTGTTCTTCACCTTTAAAAACGAAGAACTTTTTTTAGCTGTACACTGTATACACATGTGCGTGCACACATGTGCAGAGGCCAGAGGAAGACATCTGGTGTCCATCTCCATCCTGTTCTGCCTTGTCCTCTTGAGACAGGGTCCCTCTGATAAGCCTGGAACTTGCTGAGGCTGAGTTAGGTAGCTAAGCCATAGTCGACTTTCTGCATGTTTGCTAGCAATCCAATCTCTCTCAGGTCCTCGTGCTTGTGCAGCAATTCCTCTGCTGACTGAGGCCTCTCCTAGTCCTACCATCTATTCTGATAATATCAAACTGGGTTTTTTTTTTTGGGGGGGGGTCTTGTTTTTGAAGCTTGAGGATAACTTGTACTAAGTAGAGTTTAAGAAAAAAAATAGTACAGGTTAGGTGAAGATTCTCACAGCTACCACAAGAAGAGATGGAGAAAGGTTGTGTCTTCTACATTAAGTATGGAATAGAAATAGACAACTTGGGCTGGAGATATGGCTCAGAGGTTAAGAGCATTAACTGTTCTTCCAGAGGTCCTGAGTTCAATTCCCAGCAAACACATGGTGGCTCACAACCATCTGTAATGGGGCCTGGTGCCCTCTTCTGGCCTTCAGGCATACATGCAGACAGAATTTACAAGACCCACGTGGAGCCGCTCACAACTACCTGTTGGCTTAAGTTCCATGTGATCCAAGGCTCTCTTCTGGCCTCCAAGGGCACCTGCAAGCATGTAGGGGCATGTGCACATATAAACACACAAATCCTAAGAAAAAGAAAAGCAGCTGGGTGGTGGTGGCACACACCTTTAATCCCAGCACTCAGGAGGCAGAGGTAGGCTGGTCTCTGTGAGTTCGAGGCTAGCCTGGTCTATAGAGGGAGTTCCAGAACAGGCTCCAAAGCTACAGAAAAATCTTGTCTTGAAAAACCAAAAAAAAAAAAAAAAAAAAAAAAAAAAAAAGAGAAGAAAAAACATTCCCAAAAATAAAAGTGGGCTAGTAAACTAAGGAAGAGACCCAAAAGTGAGGTTTTGTTGAAAAACAAAAGAAAAAAGGAGCCCCATTGCACAAACTTGCCTCTAAGTCGTTATGTAACAGAGAACGTCTTTGAACTCCTTCTTTGCTTGCCTTTGTGTCTCAAGTGCTAGGATTACAGCTTACGTTGTCACAACTTGCTGAAATAAAATTTTATTTGTATAGTTTAAGACAGGTTTTCACTATGTAACTTAGGCTAGCTCTAAATTCATGGTCCTGCATCCATTTTCCAAGTCCATGCACCACCACACTCAGCTCAAGTATCTTAAATGTAAACTGTACTCAGATTTAAATGTGACTGCTATGAATTGTTTGGTCTTATATTTGACAAAAGAAAAACAAAGTTGTTTTAAGGCCAGAAAAACAACAAGAAAGAAAAGCTTTATAAAAAGTAAGGTATGAGAAAAGAAGGGAGAGGGGATGGGAGGGAGGGAGGAAGAAAGGGAAAAACCCTAACAAAAAAATGTCACAAATTACAGAATTTATCTCATACATTAGAATATAATTTCAGTAACTCTAGTTTTTACCTATCTGATAGATTATTTTTTATGTTTCTGCTTTTGAGACAGGGTCTCATTTTGCCCAGGCTGGTCTCAAACTTACGACACAGCTGAGGCAAGCCTTGAATTCCTTGATCCTTTTTTGCCTCTACCTCCCAAGTGCTGGGATTGCAGGTTGCCATCATACCCAGCTCTGTACGATGTTTCTGTATCTAGGTGGTTTTCTGACCCCACATTAAGCCATGTCTGGTGGGGGGCATTTTTGGTCTCAAAATGGAGGAGTCATCTGGTAAATAAACAGAGATGCAGTAAAACACTCCTTAATACACACAGAACCCACTCCACGTTCTCCAAAATGTCAATCCTGCCAAAATTAAAAACCCTGGTCCACATTACCAAGTAGTGGGCCATCCTTCCAGTCTATGTAACTAACTTGTCTTTTCCTCCTGGTCCCAACACACTGCTTTCACTACACAGCTCTATTAAAACTGTCTTGAAGCCAGGGGTAGTGGTACAAGTTCATAACCCCAGCACTCCAGAGGCAAAGAGGAGAGCATAGTAAGTTATAGGCCAGCCTGGGCTACAAAGAGGGTACAAAGTCAGTCCAAGATTCACTATTAATACTCTAAATCTAAATCTTTCATCTCAAATGTGAAGTCTCCTGTAATCTGATTCTGGTTACTCAAACCCTTCTGTTTTCAGCTTCTATTCTAGTTAAGAATACAATATTTTACTGTTTCTCCCCAAATAACACTCTCATCCTTGGGCTTTTGCTTATGCCATTTCATGCCAAGAATATTCCTCCTCCTTTCCAATTTCTTAGGTTTCAAATTCTACTTGCTCAAAAGCAAGTATTTCCTTTTTTTTCCTGACCTACAAAGATATCTCTTTTCCTGAATTCCTGTATTAGTATCTGTATAATCAAATGCATACTTAACATCCAATTTTTCCTGCTAATCATTCTCCATGTTCTCAGGACTAGAACCCTAAGATTAGGAATTATGTCTTTATAGTTGGTAGTTTCACAAGTTATCTCCAACTTCTTTTCTTCTAATCAGAATTCTTAAATGTCCTTTTGAATCCTCCCCCAATCCTAAGAGGCAGAAAAGCATGCATATATATATATATTTTTTTTTCTAAGGGATTAATTTTAGCTTTGGGAAGTTTTGAATTGTGTTTTGTTTGAGAAAGGGTCTCACGATACAGCCCTGACTATGTAGACCAGGCTGGCCCTGAACTAACAGATTTAGCTGCCTTAATCTCACAAGTTTCACAAATGGTGACATCAAAGGCATGAGCCACAACATCCAGCTGGATTTTTCATTGTTAAAACAGTACCACCAAAATAAAATTCAGGCAGTCATTTTTGATACCAACTCCAGGAAGCCCCAACCCCATGTTTCAACAGTTCCACTTCCCAGGTTATTTCCTGAATGTGTTTCTACCTCTACAACCCTTTACCTACTTTCCCGTTCCACTGCTACTTTAGATCCCTCTGATTCCTGATCACGGTACCTCTCACAGAGAGTCAGAGTAGGGTACTCTTTCAATCAATCTTAGATGACACTTGGGGAAATCTTACCCCAAGCCAAAAGTACTTCTTCATTATTTAATAAAACTCCAAAAGAATATGTATATAAATAGTACCCAAATTACTTTTAGTTTTTTTTTTTTTAAAGACGGTCTTACGTAGCTCAGGCTGACCTTGAACTCAGCATCTTCCTGCTTCTAGTTGGAGTTTCAGAAGCAGGCTAACACGCAGGGTTTTTATATCCAGTTACTCTATTGCATATTAAAATCATTTTCAAAAGGCTTGTTGACAATTTTATCCGATACTTCTGTGAAGCTTCACTTACAGAAACAGTTGATATAGCTTTATCAATTGATACATCTATATAAAATGCCTCCCTCTTAAAGCCACAACAGAGTAGTGAAAAGGCTCAGAGGGTAAAGATGCTTGCCACCAAGACTGACACACACGTGCACACACAAGAAGCAAATGTTAAACAAAACACCCTACCAACAAAAAAACACCACCAATTTTATCAAGTGAACTTTTAACAAGCATCCAAATTAATACTGTGGTGAAAGCCTTTAATCCCAGCCAGGCTATACAGTGAGACCTGCCACAAAAGAAAAATTTGCTTTGAAATAGGAAGACTTTTTTTGGGGGGGGGGGGTAAGGACTCAAATACAAAATAATACTTTTTCTATGAGCATTAACTTGGGGAGGGGCTTATATTTAAGTCTATTTGGCACATTCTGCTCGGTAGTCCATGTAAAATCTGTAAAGGGGGGAAAAGTAGGAACAAACAGTTGAGCATTATTTGTGTCAACTTTGTCCTGTGCCTAGATCACCAGGAGCAAAACAAAGAAAATGTTTTCAACACTATTTTTATCCCAATATATGGAATGAGTAATTTTTAAAACACTTATCTTAATATTGCTTCCCTTCATTCTTTAATACCAGGTCTTTCTCATCTTCGACAGCATTCCTGCTTGAAGTTAGCTCATTTTTCCCACTGTCTGAGACCCCCCCTTTAACTACTCTTTTGTTGTTAGCTTGGGGTTTTGTTTGGCTTTTTAGACTGCTCAGGCAGCCCATGTTGGCCTTGAACTTACTCAGTAGCTGAGGATAACCTTGAACTCCTGACCTCCTGCCTCTATATCTATAAATGAAAACCCAAATTCTCACCCCCTCACACCCTAAAACTTCTTACCATTATCCTACACTCTGATGAACAAAGTTACGGAGGAAAATAAAGGGACGAAAGTGTACTATTGCTAGCAGGATTTTAAAGACGAACCGGAAACCTGCTGGATTCTGTCTCCCATAAACAATACAGTCTACTCTCTTACGCTTTAATATAAATTAAAATTAGTGATTTACACGCTATCACTGCAACTATCACATCACTTTGGAAGCCTTTTGGATCCAGAAAAGCAAAAGAATCAGCAAAACTACAGTATAAAATAAAAAAAAACCTAATTATCCGAATTAATTGCATGTTAGGCCTCAAAAGGGTCATACAAGGGACTCTACACTAAGAAGAGAAATTTGGAAAGAAACACAGCTTTGGAAGAACTGATACAACGTACGACGGCACGTACAGTTGTGAAGATACAACCCAGAATTACATTAATTCAAATACTAATAGCTGTCACCATGTAAACGCAGGCGATGAGGCTAACCATGGAAAACAATTGCTGCATGGGAAGCTAAGGAAATGCCTTTCTGACGCATTCAAATATTTGCCATTTGTTGTCAGCCTTACCTCAGGCCATTCGCAGCCATTTCTAAAATCGGTTTGCTTTATAACTTCAAAATAAAGTTTATGGCTTAATGGCAATAATTTAATGGAGGCCAACTCTGGTCATGTCAAAGATCCTACGGAGGAACAAGAAATCTCCCAAACCTGGTCCATCACCAAGGGACAAAAGGTTTCAGATGTGGCAGCGGGGGAAATGACTTGGCAAGGCATCACACACTTTGACAACAGCAGCGTGTGCGTCAAAAGCATACCTTGATGTGGTTGAGGAATGGACGAAGAGTCAAATGGACGGGAAAGCAATTATCTCCAATTTCTTAAACGTCTTCTAAATATGCACGATAAAATGCCTCTCGATACCCAATGCTAGGTCATGGAAAAACCCAGTCCTGCCCTGTCGCCCACTCCCCTGCTTGGTGGGGTGTTTGCACCGCAGCAGCGGGCCTAGGAGTTCCCTCCTCGGACCGTCATTGTCCGGTGGGAAATCCACTGAGCGAGAACGGTAACGTGGACAGGAAAGTCCGCCACCGAAACAAAAACTAGTATCAAAAATATGGATAATTTTACCTTCTTCCCTCGACCAGCTCTCATAAAAGAAAACACCCGGAAACTTGCCCCACCAGGGTGAAATCCCACCAGCTCGGTTCTAAAGCGCTCCTGTGTCGGCCCCCGGGGCGCCGAGCACTCGGGGCGCCATCTCGGCCCCTCGTCTCCCACCGCTGGCAGGGCCCCCGACTACCAGGAGGGGAATGGCCGGACGCCAGGGCCGACGGAAACCGAGTGATTCCCGCCGAACCGCGCTCGCACAAGAGGCGAGAAGTAGTGCGGGACCGGGGCAAACCTCGGCTGAGGCCGCGGGCCAGGCCTCGGCACTGACGAAAGACAGGTAGGGCTCGCCGAAAGGGAGGCGGGAGAAGCCGGGCCTAGGCCGCAGCAGGCCGCGAAGTGGCTGTTCGCTGCCTGCGACCCAGGCATGGCGCCAGGCTTCGGAGCAGGCACTAGCATTACCTGGACAGGTTCCTGCAGCACCGTCATCCTTGAGGCTCAGGCCCACTTTCTGCAGTGCCTCAGGCCCCCCCCGTAGCGGCTCCGGCCCGGCCAGCCCCGGCTCATTTAAACTCACCAGCGACCGTTACCGGGGGATGGGGGAGGCCGAGTGGCTGCCGAGTTCCTCCGAGCGCGACACGGAAATAGCCGAAGTGGAGAGTGCTAAACGAGGAAGAGACGGAAAAACCCGAGAGAGGTCGGAAATACCCGAGGTGCGTCGGCGGAGGCGGAGCCGCTGGCCGGAAATTGTCGAGTGCTACCGGAAATTGTTGGGTTGGATCCAATCGGAAGTTCCTCTTCTCAGCCACGCCTTCGCTCACACACGCCACGCCCAGTCGACCACGCTAACTGGGCCACGCCCAAAGAGCACCCAGTAGGATGGGCCGGGAGGGAGGAATCCAGGAGTCCCGCGTTCTACGTCCGGAGCTAAGGTCTGGCTTCGCGCCTCTGTCCTTCTGCATTGTGCACGGTAGATTCAGCAAAGGGTAAAATACTAGTTTGGGGTTGAGTTTAATAGTCTTTTGAGTTTTGATCATTATCCACTCCTGGAAATTTCTACGCAGGCCTCTGTGGAAAATCGAGGAATGTTTGGAACATTGCCATTCCCCAAACACATAGGACTCCTGTACAGAGATTACGGTGTGCTGCAAAGAAAAAAAACCGACTAGGCTGCGCACTAGGTGTGGATCGCCAGTACCAACTAAACCCGACGTGTTTTTTTTTTAAATATTTTATTTATTTACTTATTATGTATACAATATTCTGTTTGTGTGTATGCCTGCAGGCCAGAAGAGGGCACCAGACCTCATTACAGATGGTTGTGAGCCACCATGTGGTTGCTGGGAATTGAACTCAGGACCTTTGGAAGAGCAGTCAGTGCTCTTAACCGCTGCGCCATCTCTCCAGCCCAACCCGATGTGTTTTGACATTACACACCTGCCTTGGGAGGTGGATGCAGAAGGATCTAGAGTACAGGATAATTAACAAACTAGATAGCGAGTTCGAGGCAAGCCTGGACTACATGACACCCTGGCTTCTAATGGAAAAAAAAATCTATGTAACTGAGCTACGTTATGTGCTACCTGTTATGATGATGTAAAACTTCAACCTCAGAGAAGAGGGAAATAAGTAGGGATTAAAATGACCGATGTCGATACAGACACAAACAGAGGGCTTAACGGGTTTAACGTCTACCTTTTTGCCACATCCTCAGAATAAAATAAGGAACTATTAAAATCTCACTTTTCATCAGACAAGAAAAACTTTTGAAAGTTAACTTTCTGTTTAACTTAATCCTTTAAGTTGGATGTGAAACTGGAAGTCTCCTTTCTCCCTTTGATAACTGGGGCTCGAACCTCTCACTGCGGTGCATACTGAGCGAGTGATCAACCACTAAGCTACATCCCCAGGCCTCTGGTTACCTTTTTTCTTTTAAAGTATTGGAGATACGCAGGCTGTCTTTAAACTTTTATCCTGCCTTAGCCTCTCAGACTACTGCTGGCACCAGGCCTAGCTCTAAAAATCAATCATTCTCACCCCCAACCATTCATTTCCACATTGTGTACAAATGATGAAGTTATTAGCATGTGTTCCTCTTGTCCTTTGGGTGATGCTGGAGGGAAGTCAGGTGCCATCGTCTTTTTCCTCTTCCTCCTTTCCTTCTAATAGATCTTATCCTTCTCCATCAACCATCTCTAGACATTGCCTACATACTTGGAGTCCCATGAAGACAGGTGCTAAGGCAATTTTCAGCTGCCCCATGCCCTGTTCTTTTGTTTGTTTTTCGAGACAGGGTTTCTCTGTACCTTTGGAGCCTGTCCTGGAACTTGGAACTTGCTCTGTAGTCTGTAGACCAGGCTGGCCTCGAAATCACAAAGATCTGTCTGTCTCTGCCTCCCAAGTGCTGGAATTAAAGACGTGCGCCAGCAGCGCCAGGCCATGCCCTGTTATTTTAGTGGGATTGTGTTGGATGAATTAGAGTGGAAATAGACATCTGTGCTGACCTATAGAACAGCCTCTAGCTATTTAAAGTTCAGTTTAAATCACATGAAATCCTTCAGATAATAGTCACAGCCCAAAGTCCTATGTGGTAAGAGAGTCACACGGACATAGAATGTTGTCATGATTGACATAGCTAGAGCTGGAGGACAACTTTACCTGTGGGTCTAAGGCCTTGGTCTCGCTGTATCTGAGCCTCTTGGTTCTCCCCCACAAAACCTTTCTCTCATACAGTGATCGCTCACCAGCCGGTGGGCTATTCTAGTTTGATTTTTGTGGCTGTCAAGCAAGACCATAAAAATAGAAGCTGTCAGGCCCCTTCAAGCCTAGATCTATATAAGTCAAACCTATTATTTCTTATTGGTCACTTTAAGACACAGGATCAGCCTGGATTCACTAGGAGGAAAACAAGCTCCATCTCTCAGGGAAGGAGTGGCAAAAGGTTTGCGCTATAGGAAGGGTTGTTGGGTCATCTTTGACTTCTTCCCGGACCCTGGTTCAGACTCATAGCTTTGCAAATTATAAGGCAAGTACTAGCACTGAGATACACCCTCAGCTCAGGCCATCCTTGGAAATGGTCTGCCATATCAGGTATAAGATGAGAGAGTCTGTCAGTGGGAATGGAAAGAGGGATGGGAAGAGGTAATACCTTACACGTTGATCCTAGAAGCTTGGCAGCCCTGTAGATTTATTCTGGCAATTTAGAATGCTGCGGGACTATGCGTCAGTCACCTTTCTTGCAACTCTGACCAAATAACTAATAAAGCAACTTAAAAGAAGGTTGCCGGCCACCGTGTCACGTGCCGTTAGTCCCAGGGCTTGGGAGACAGAGACAGATGATGGTCATGCGTTTGTAGACCAAGCCAGCCTGGTCTAGTGAGACCCAGGACAGCCAGGTACCCTGTCTCACAAAAGAGAGGGAGTTATTTTGGCTCATGGTTTGAGAGTACAGTCCCTTCTAGTGGGAGGAGGCATGGCAAGAGGAGCTTGAGGTGACTGGTCGCATGGCACCTGCAGTGAGGAAGCTGAGGGAGAGGGAGGAAGGCTAGCTCCCTTGCTTGTTTTTATGTAGTCTGGGACCCCCACCCCACAGAATCTTGCAACTCATGCTTAGGGCGGTCTTCTCACCCCAACGAGCCTGTCCAGAAACTCCCTTACAGACAGTCTCAGAGGCTCACTTCCACAGCTGGGTCACAGACAGACAGTCCCAGGGGCTCGCTTCCACAGCTGGGTCACTCTACATCCTGTCCTGTTGACATCGAGACGAACGACCGCCAGTTATTAATTATTTGGAAACTTTTATTAAAACAACCCAAAGCTGTGTTAAAACAATTTAAAGCCGTGTTTGCATGCTATAGCAACCACACAGCACGATTAATGCTGGATTTGGGGTTAATTTATACATTGAACGGCTCTGTCACATAGGGTGTGTCAACTCAAGTCTCGACGTGTTCAATGGAGTTCTATAAACCAAATGTAGGTTTACCACAGGGGAGGTGGATTTTGAGCTTAGAATGTAATTTTTCCAAAACTCCTGTTCCATAAAAAAGAACATCTTGAGGCTGGGCAGTGGTGGCGCATGCCTTTAATCTCAGCACTTGGGAGGCAGAGGCAGGTGGATCTCAGTGAGTTCGAAGCCAGCCTGGTCTACAAAGCGAGTTCCAGGACACAGAGAAACCCTGTTTCAAATAAAACAAAACAAAAGAACATCTAGGGCTAGAGAGCTAGCTCAATCAGTAAGGGCTTGCCTTACAAGCATGAGAACCCGGGTTCAGTCCCTAGGTCTCATGGGCAAAAGCCGTATGTAGTGGCTTACAATTACGATCCCCCAAGTTGGGGCAGCAAAGACAAGCATATTGCTGGGACTCATTGACCAGCTAGCCTAGTCTACTTGGCCAACTCTAAGCCAATGTGAAATCCTGGGCCAAAAACCAAGGGGGAGCCAGGCATGGCAGTACAGGCCTTTAATACTAGCACCAGGGAGGCAGAGACAGACAGATTTCTGTGAGTTTGAGGTTAGCCTCTTCTGCAGAGCCCAGGCGAGCCAGTGCTACTCAGTGATACTCTGTATCAAACCAACAAACCCCAACACAACAAACCAAAAAATCCCACCAAGGTGAATGGTGCTTGAAATGACACTGGGGACCTCCACATACATGCACACACACACACACACACACACACACACACACACACAGAGCCTTTCTTCTGGATATTGATTACCCAGTTAATAGTCTGTCATGTGATTTTCTACTGATCCATGGCAAGTCCACACTATTTGAAATACTCTGATGGACTCTTTTTTTTGGTGGTGAGCCTAGCCTTAAATGGCCTATCCAATGAGTTCTTTTGTTGTTGTTGTTGTTGTTTTTAAAGATTTATTTATTTATTATGTATACAGTATTCTCATTACTCTGCCTGCAGGTCAGAAGAGGGCACCAGATCTCATTACAGATGGTTGTGAGCCACCATGTGGTTGCTGGGAATTGAACTCAGGACCTTTAGAAGAGCAGGCGGTGCTCTTAACCACTGAGCCATCTCTCCAGCTCCTTGTTTTTGGTTTTTCGAGACAGAGTTTCTCTGTAGCTTTGGAGCCTGTCCTGGAACTAGCTCTTGTAGACCAGGCTGGCCTCAAACTCACAGAGATCTGCCTGCTTCTGCCCCAGTGAGTTCTTTTAGAGCATTTGACTTATTTCTGTGCCTACCTGGGAAGGGAGAACCTCAGTTGAGGCATTGCCTCCCTCAGACTGGTCTGTGGGGCTTATTCTTGATTGCTCACTGATGAGGGAGGGCCCAGCCCACTGTGGGCAGTGCTAACCCTAGGCAAGTATGCCTTGGCTGTATGAGAGAAACAGGTGCCTGGGCTTGGGGGAGCAAGCCAGTAACCAGTGTTTCTCTGTGGTTTCTGCTTCAGTTCCTGCCTCGAGATTTCGGCTGTGATTGCCCTCAGTGATGGATGCTTACCCGGAAGTGTAAGAGGAAATAACCGTTTCCTTTCCAAGTTGCTTTTGGTCATGGTGTCTGTCACAGCAACAGAAACCAAACTAGAACACTGGTTGACCTACTTAAACTTACCATCTTGCCATTACTTTGGTACCCTGCTGTTATCTAATATCGATTATGTGTATCTAGTGATTGGAGTTAGATTTCAATAAGCATTAGCCCCCAAATGGAGATTATTTGTTTTAAAAGTATTTTTGAAGATTTGTGTACATGTGCATATTTTGGCGTGAGTTTATGCTACATGTGTGTGTGTCTGTGTGGGCCTGAAAAGCTAAAAGTGGGCATCAGATCTCCTGGAACTGGAGTTTAATGCAATTAACTGTAAGCTGTCTGATGTCGATGCTGAGAACTGAACTCAGAACTTGAGAACCTCTACAAGAGCAGCACGTGCTATTTAAACACTGAGCCATCTCTCTAGCCCCATTTGAAAATTTAAACTTATTTTCTTTATTATTAACGTGGGTACATGTGTGTGCGTGCATGCATGCATGCATATGCTCATGGTTGAGTGTGTACTTGCATGGTGCACACAGAAGTCAAAGGACAACTCTAGGGAGTCAGTTCTTGCTTTCCTTCTTGCTGACACGGGGCTTCTCCTGTTGTTCCGGCCACGCTAGCTTCCTTCGGAATTACAGAGTCCAGCCACCACAACCAGCCTTTTTATATGGCTTCCAGGAATTTAGCTAAGGTTTTTAGGCATATACAGCTAGCTCTTACTTACCCAGGCACCTCATCAAGCTCCCTACACCCCCTTTTCGGAGACAGAGTCTCATGTATCCCAGGTTAACCTCACATTCACTATGTAGCTGAGATTGACTTTGAACTTTCGATGTTTCTGCTGGCACCTCCTTGAGCGCCACAGTCACAGGGGTCTGCCACACACCCAGTGTATGCCCTGCTGGGCTAGAACCCAGACTGTCATGCATGCTAGGCAGACACTCTATCAACGGAGCTACACCCACAGCCCACATTGTTTCTTTTCCTTGGCCTGAATCTTAATATACTTAACATTCAGCTAAATTTGAAGGTCTGAACTTTTGTCAGGAAGCCAGTCGTAGGAGCTGGGATATAGCTTGGTTGGTAACCCAATGCCTGGGGCCAGTCGCTAGCGCTCCATATAGCTGGGTTTGGTGGCACGAGTCTGTGATCACAATGCTTGAGAGCTGGAGACGGAAGAATCAGAAGTTCAAAGTTATCATTGGCTACATAGCAAGTTAAAGGCCAGCCTGGGCTACATGAGACCCTGTAGTAAAAGTAAAATAAATTAAGAAACAAACAACAACAACAACAACCAACCAAACAAAGAAAGGCTGTCACAGTATTACTGTCAGAGGCCAGATCCTCAGGAAGCAGCTTCGAGCACACTCAGCAAGAACATTCTTTTGCTGAGTGCCCCACCCCTCACTTCCTGCCTGCCTGCAGTTGACATCTTCTCCTGCCTGGGAAGGCCTTTTATCTTACTTGACTTCAAGGCTTCTCCCACCACACCGCGCTTTCTCCTTCCTCTTGGTCGCTTCAGCCTTTGTGGCTTTGATAACACAGACCCCTGTTGCCATCACCCTCCCCTCCCCCACTGCTCTGTTTTTTCTCAATCTCCTTTGCAGGACCCTATCAGCCCCTTTGACATTAGAGGGCTTCAAGGGGCCCATTTTAGCCTTTTCCTCACCTTCCATATTCTTCCTAGGCAAACTTGCCGACTCTTGTGGCCTCCATTTCTTATCTACAAATAATTAAAAAGAAACAGTATCTGTGGTCAACCTCTTATTAGAACTCCTGACTCAAATAGCTGGCCAATTAGATGTTTCTACTAGAATGTTCCACAGGCACTTTGCTCAGGATGGGTCCTCCATTCACCCTGCTTGAGATGCTTCCCCAACCCCCCAAAAAAGCTTCCTAACCCGATTGAAGCTAGCACTGTCTTTTACATTGTTCAGTCACATTGCTGATGTTGGGGGTCAGGCACAGCTCAACACTGCTGATGGTGCACCCTGAGGAGTCCCCCTCAGTATCAGTGGCTTGGGGCCACTACTCAACTGCGGCCAGGATTCTTCGTTAACTCTGCAGAAAAGAATTTCAGAGCAGGTCCTAGTGATGGGAAGCCATGGGGTTTATTGACTGGGAGAGGATCTGTAATCTGTGTGCGCTTTGGGAGGGTCACGTGAGGGCACTGGGAGAGCAGTGTGTCTAAGTGCTTCTGCAGCAGCCATGCAAATGACCTGGGGGCTGTGGAGTTACATCACTTAAAGGAGCTCCTCTATAACTGAGGGAGGAGCAGAAACATGTTGGTCTACTTATTTTCATAGCAAAAGAAGAATTTGGAGGTGGGGGTTCAATAATAGCTCAGCCTCGAATTCATGGGAACCCTGTGTCCGCAGGACGAGACTCACTATTAATCGACTGGGCAAAGGATAATAAATTATTAAATAAAAAAAAGAATAATAAATTGTGAAAACACAACAAGACTAAGAGCGTGGGCCTCGGGAGGCAATAATGCAAAACAATGAGGAAGATAGGGGTTAGACTGACAACATCTGTGAGCATTTCTCCATCCTTGGGTGGCGTGCTATTGGTTTTCTTTTTGTGAACTTGACCCTGTCTGGAGTCATCTGGGAGGAAGGAACTTCAGCTGAGAAAATGTCTCCATCAGCTTGGCTTGTGGACAAGTCTGGGGGGCACTTTCTTGATTCGTGATTGATGCAAGAGGGCTCAACCCATTGTGGGGAGTGCCACCCTTGGGGCAGGCCCTTCTGGGTTGTTTAGAAAGGCAAAGTGAGTGAGCTATGAGGGACAAACCAGTAAGCAGCTTTCCTTCATAGTCTCTGATTCGGTTCCTATCTTCAGGTTCCTGCCTGAGTTCCCGCCTTGGATTCCCTCAGTGATGGGCTGTAACCTGTAAGCCAAGTAACGCTCCCCACCCCAACTTGCTTTTGGGCCGTAGTCTTTTTTTTTTAACTATTTATTTTAATATTTGTCTTCATGAATTTCTGTGATCTATTATCACATGTATGCCTGGTGTCCACATAGGGCAGAAGAGGTACTGGATCCCTTGGGACTAGAGCTAAAGATGGTTGTGAGCCACAGCATGAGCGTGGGGAAGTCCGGAAGAACAGCCGGCGCTTTCAACCACTGAGCCATGCATCCCTCCAGCCCCCTTGGTCATGGTCTATATCACAGCAATAGAAGCCAAACTAGGAAAGGTGGATATCTTCCTCCTAGCATAGGGAGGGTGCTTTTCATTTGTGAGTTTCATCGCCTGCTTTTAGGAGTGAAGGAAGGTCAGGGCTCAAGAGTGTAGCTCAGTGGTAGAGCACTTGAGCCTGGGTTCCATCCCCAGTACCACAAAAAAAAAAAAAAAAAAAAATCAAAAGGAAGGTCAGATCGTCCCTCTTGCATCTGCTGTTTTTCAAGTGCCTTTAGCTAAAAATAACCAGCGTGTCAAGGCAGCATATTTGATTCTCTACAACCCCTACATCTAGTTACAAATATAACTTCTCGTTTCTTCCTGTTTCTAGTCTTTCCTGTTCCCAAAATAAGGCTGATGTCTCAGAATCCCGTCTCTACCCACCCTAAGGGTTTCCTTCCAAACTCTTTACCTCCCTTCCCAAGGTCCTCCCAGGTCTGCTCCCACCTGCTGGGTCAGCCCTGGCTACTTCTCTCAGCTTTCCACCCAGCATTTCAGCTGCACAGAACATCTTTATCTGTTCCTCTCCCTCAGAGGCCTTCTGTGCCTCTCTCCTCGGACACCCCCTCTTCGTTTGTCTGTTGTTTGAGTTGGGGTCTTAAGTAGCAAAGGCTGGTCTCCCCTCCTCCCCCTCCCCTCCCTTTCCCTCCTCCCCATGCATGGAGGAAAGGTCATATGTGGGCACTGTAAGAAGGTTGCCAGAAAGACAGCTCTCACGAGAAGCTGCTTGCTAGCACCTCGACCATGGATGTCTAGCTTCTAAAACTGTGAGAACATAAATTTCTATTGCTCTTGCCACATAGTCTGTGGCATTTTATTATAGCAGCCAGATGCTGTGGTTATCCTATTTAAGTCTTGTCTTCCAGTAGGGAGGGCCGGCTCATTCTCTATATTGCTCTTTGAAAAGCATCAACTGTATAGAAGAAGATGCTTAAAGCTATTGATTGTGATTAAAACAGAATCCTTTATACACGTTACCTTTCCTTCCTAAAACACTTTACCTTTATTCTCTTTTTATATATTTTATTTTATGTGCATTGGCATTTTTGCCATGGGTGTCAGATCCCCTGGAACTGGAGTTACAGACAGGTATGAGCTGCCATGTGGGTGCTGGGAATTGAACTCCGGTCCTCCAGAAGAGCAGTCAGGGCTCTTAATCCCAGGCCATCTCTCCAGCCCCTATCTTTATCTTTTAGCAGATGAGTTTTATTTGTCTTCTCAGCCTCATCTCGGTACCTTATCCTCAGAGGGCTCCTGTGCTGCCTCATCTAAATGACCAGCTCCACCCTCTCCTCACAACAGCTCGCTCTTTTCTCTCACAGAGGCATGGTCACTGTATTCTTTTTTTCTAAAATTCTACAAGGGCAGGAACCTTGGCCAGCCATGATTTCCCCGTCACCTTGCACAGTGACAAGATCTCAAAAATATACACAGTTTTGTAATGTCTGGTGGCTAAATGACTTACATGCTTAATTTTAAGTCTTCTATTCTTTCTTTGTTTTTTTTTTTTTTTTTATTTATTTGGTTTTTCGAGACAGGGTTTCGCTGTGGCTTTAGAGCCTGTCCTGGAACTAGCTCTGTAGACCAGGCTGGTCTCGAACTCCCAGAGATCCGCCTGCCTCTGCCTCCCGAGTGCTGGGATTAAAGGCGTGCGCTACCATTGCCCGGCTTTCTTTCTTTGTTTTGTTTTGAGAAGGGTCTCACTATGTAGCTAGCTCTGCTTGTCCTGCAACTCAATATTTAAACCAGGCTGGCCTCAAACTCACTCACAGAGATCCGCCTGCTTCTGCCTCCCAAGTGCTGGGATTAAAGGAATAGGCTACTGTGCCTGGCTTCTCTTCTATTCTTGATGCTATTTTGAACTCCCCCCCCCCCCTGGTGTAAAAGATGAAGGGATTTAGATTGAAAGCAGTTTTTTCCACCCCCAACTGCTTGAGAACCAGCTGCCTCTTGAGCAGCAAGTGAATTACACAGCCCAGGACATTCATGGCGAGCCACCTGCTTCAGAGGAATCAAGTGATTCCTTTACAGAGGAATCTTCCATAGTCTTCCCTCTAGGGAGCGTGGAGAGACAGCTCAGTTGATCTTGTCAGTTGGTGTTGTTTTGACAGCGGCAGGCCCTGAGTTGGGTGGTGTGAGCCTGTAACCCCAGTGCTGGGAAGGCAGAGACAGGCAGCTCTCTGGGCCTCCCAGCCAATCAGTCTACATGTGGCAAGCTCCAGGCTACTGAAGATCCTTTTTCAAAAATCCAAAGTGGGGAGGGCAGAGGCTAGAGAGATGGCTCAGCAGTTAAGAGCAGTCATTACTCTTCCAGTGGTCCTGAGTTCAATTCCCAGTGTCCACTTGGCAGCTTTACAACCATCTATAACTATAGTCACATGGGATCTGATGTCTTCTTCTGGTGTTCAGATGTACCCATATATACAAAAAACATAAACAAAAAAAAATCCAAAATAGATAACTGCTGAAGGATGAGGGTCAAGGTTGACTTCTGGCTTCTATACACATGCTCATACATATACACACAGAGATTCACATTCTTACACACAGTATATCGTTTACCCTAGAAGACACCAAGACCAGTAAGTACATAGCACAGAAGTTCGGGAAAAATGAACTAAAATACACATGAACATACCAGATGTCATCTTTGCATTTAAACAGTCTCAGAACCCATTTTGGTGCGTTTGGCATGATTTATGATTCTCTGGGTTATAGAAAAAAAAAAAAAAAAAAACAAGCCAGACAGACATAGGCTTGAAAGATATGGCCTTGTATGGAAAGCAAAGGTTCTCAAGAAAACAGTGAAAAGAATGTAAGCACCCAGGGAAGGAAGTGTTGGGGCTAAAGGGGGCAGTGGTGGTGCTAGAAATAGAGAAGTAAGGCCAGGCGTGATGATGCACGCCTGTAACCCCGGAGTCGGAGAAGTCGAGGCAGGAGGAAGGACCAGGTTCCAAGTTGCACAGTCAGATCAACCCCAGCCTGAGCTTCACGACACTGGCTCAAAAAGACAAACAAAAACAAGGCAGAAATAAAGATCCGGGAATGACTTCTTTTCCAGTGACTGTGTAAAATTTTCAGAAGAGGATAAATATCACAGAAAGTTAAAAAACAAACTCAAGGTGGTGTCTGAGACGTTTAGATAGTCCCAAACTGCATCTTGAGCGAAGCGAGCTATGTATGATATGTGCTCCTTGCACTAAGGCTCGCATACCAGATGCACAGATAAAGTACAAAAGGCTGGGCTATGGGCTGGATCGACAGTTCGGGGTGCTGCTGCGTGTGCTGGCGGCCATAGGGAGGTGATGGCTAAGAAGGACTGATACCCCTCCCCAGTAAACGTTTGTGTTGGAAAAAAGAGTACTTGCTGCTCTTACAGAGGACCTCGGTTCGACTTTCAGCACGCACTTGGCCACTCAACCGCCTTTAACTCCAGTTCCAGGGTATCCATCCAATGCCCTATTTTGGCCTCCTGGAGCACCAGGCACACCTGTGGCATAGAAATATGTTCACGCAAGCAAGACATCCATACACATACAATAGAAATAAATAGCCCTTTAGGAAGGGCCGGAACTGAAAGAAAGCTAATTTGCTTGCCTGAAGTGGAGGCCTTGGATGTTTGCTTAAAATTATGGGGTTGGTGAGAGTTGAAAGCTTAAGTTCCAGGCTGATGAGTTCAGAGTTAATAAAACAGACTCGGGGTGGTGGTGATTGATCTGGAAAATGACCTCAGGAGAAGGGAATTCAAGGGAGATTATGCTAGCAGCTGAGGATTATGTGAATTGGAAGCGAGAAAGCCCAGTGGCTAGAAATGCCACCAAGAGATGTCGGGGGAGTCTAGGCCTTTCTCAATGTCCGTTTTCCTAACATCCTAGCCAGCTTAATCTGGAAAAAGATTGGGAATTGAAGCAAATTGTGCATTATGAATTGAAAGAGAATACATATGTTATAACGAATATGATAACATATATGTATACTAATGAAAAGTACTGAGAAAGGTTCTGAAAGCATCCAGGTGCTCACCAGATGGCTCCTTGGTGAGGACAGACCTAGAAGCAAATATCTAAAGTTATCATCTCTTTTTCCCCTCAGATAGGATCCATATGCCTGCCTGATCGCTAGATCAAAAATATCTGTACCTGGTTTACAAGAGCTAGTTCCAGGACAGGCTCCAAAACCACAAAACCAAAAAAAAAAAAAAAAAAAAGAAAGAAAGAAAAATAAATAAAATTAAAAATATCTGTATCATTTGCACATCCACGTTCAGTGCTGCTCTGCCCACAGTGGCTAGGAAATAGAATCAGCCTAGCTGTCCACCAACTGATGAATGACATGGGAGTCCCCTTTGTGTGCTGTGAATATGTTTCATTACCATTGGTTAGTAAAGAAGCTGCTTTGGCCAATGGCTTAGCAGAATAAAACCAGGCTGGAAATCTGAACAGTGATATATAGAGAGAGTAGGCGAAATCAAGGAGACGCCATGTAGCCACAGCTTTGTGCCGATATATAGGTTAATAGAAATGGGTTAATTCAAGGTGTAAGAGCTAGCTAGGAATATGCCTGAGTCATTGGCTGAACAGTGTTGTAATTAATATAGGTTCTGTGTGATTATCTGGGGCTGGGTGGCCGGGAAATGAAAGAGCAGTCTCCACCTGCAGATGAATGGATAATGAACATGTGGTACATGTACACATTGGGATTTTATTCAGTGGTAAAGAAAAATGAAATGATGACGTTTGCAGGAAAATGGATGGAACTGTGAAACTGATACACTGAATGAGGTAGCCCAGGCCTAGAAAGGCAGGTGAGGCATCCCAGCTTCAAAAACTGGGATTTAAATGTTTGAATCAGAGTTCCTGCAGAGGCCAGGAAACTGGAAAGGAGCCATAAGTAGGGCTTATGTGAGGGGACAGTAGAAAATGTGTGATATAAACGTAGAGAAGGCATTATTGAGGGTAGAAGGGCTTAAGAGGGGATGAGAGTTGGGAAGCAGCAGAGAGGACTGAGAAGAGGGAGCGTTAAAAACTAAGAATGTGGGCTGGAGAGATGGCTCAGAGGTTAAGAGCACCAGCTACTCTTCCAGAGGTCCTAAATTCAATTCCCAGCAACCACATGGTGGCTCACAACCATCTGTAATGAGATCTGGTGCCCTCTTCTGGCCTGCAGGCATATGTGCAGATAGAGCACTCATACATAAATTAAATAAATAAATCTTAAAAAAGTCCCAATAATGTGTGAAAAATGTCATATGGAAACCTACTGTTTTGTAAACTGATTAAAAAATAATTTAAAAATAACTGGATCAGAGAGAGAGAGACAGACAGACAGACACACACACACACAGAGAATGCACATGTTCTTGAATAGGTTCTTTGTTTTTTCCTTGACTAAGTTCTAGGCACACTTTTAATTAATTCTTAATAATTGCAGAACAATAGATAAAACACAGAAACAATTGTATTCTCTTCCTCCTTCTAGGTAGAGTCTCATTTAGCCAAGGATAGCCTTGAACAAATTTTGTAACTGGGGCTGGTCTTGAATTCCTGCTCCTTCTGCTTCAACCTTCCAAGAGTTAGGATTACAAGTGTGTGCCGTTCCACTCTCTCATATTCAAGTCTTTAGTATTTACCATGGTCGGCTTGAAGAGACTTTGTTATTTTTCTTGTGTTGTAGATACACTATTTGGAAATCAGACACAATGGGTGGATAAAGCCTGTAATCTCAGCATTTGGGGAGGTGGAGACAGGAGGATCAGGAGTTCAAGGTTAAGTAGAAGGAAGCCAGTCAGGGCTGTGTTACACATAGTCTTTAAAAAAAAAAAAAAGCAAAAGCCAGGGCTAGGAAGCTGGTTTAGTAAGTAAGAACACCTTCTCTGCAAGCATGAGGACTTGACTTAGCGTTCCAGCTCCCATATAAGAAGCTGAGCTTGGCTGAGCATGCCTGTTACCACGGTATCATTCAGCCGAGGCAGGCAGATCCTGAGTTCACCGGTCAGCCACTGAAGCCAAAATGGCCAGCTTCTGGCTCAGTGATAAACCCTGTCTCAAGGCAATATGGCAGACATCTGACATCCTGTTTTGGTCCCTGCAAGTACTCACGTACACACTCAAGTGCGTGTGACAGAGAGAGAGACAGAGAGAGAGAGACAGAGAGAGAGAGACAGAGAGAGAGAGACAGAGACAGAAAGAGACAGAGACAGAGAGAGAGAGAGACAGAGACAGAGACAGAAAGAGACAGAGACAGAGAGAGAGAGACAGAGACAGAAAGACAGAGACAGAGAGACAGAGACAAAGAGACAGAGATAGATAAAAAAATCAAACCAGAATAGCATGAAAACCCTTCACAAGTCTAATTTGGGTCCTCAGGGAGGGGCTAGGTTTAAAACACCCATTTTCTTCTAGTATTTGTGGAGCTGGTTCGCAAGTTCCAAGGACTCAGGGACCAACACCCATAGATGTTCAAGTCTTTTGTACAAGATGGCGTAAATAGTATAGTATTATAGATAATGAGGCCCTTACTCCATTTTACTCTAAACCATCTCAGCTCTTCAGATCATACTCAGTACATATAAATACTCTGTGAACATTATGACAGGATCCAGTGATGTAAAGAGTTTGCATAAGCTCAGACACAATTGATCTTTGTCGTTTGAGAGAGGGTCTCCTTATGTAGCCGAGGCTGGCCTCCAGGCTTTTCACAATCCTCTCGCCTCAGCCTAAGGAGTGCTCGGATTATAGTCATGCACCACCACACCCAGATTTTCAAATATTTTCCTTCTGTAGTTGGTTGGATCCATTCATACAGATCCCACAGATACCCAGGACCAACTGAACTGCATTTGGAGTGTTGCTGTTGAGAAAGGTGCAGAAGTCAGTCAGAAATGTGGAGAGACCCTGAGCTGTCTGGGAAAGAAGCTGGGCCTTTGAGACATAGATTTTCCCCCTCAGATAGGACTAATGTATATTGTTATGGAATATCTTACACAAGCTTCGTATTTGTCAGCATGTTAAAGCTATGTGTGGACGGTGAGTTTGCTGTGGCCCCTTATTCACCTTAGCAACAGTCCTGATGCATTATGGGCACCCAGTACCTGTTGGCTGAACAGATAAATGCGTGCGGAGTGGATACAGGAGATAAAGGCAAGAAGGCGAAGGCAGAGCTTTGTTTCTTCAAGTTCCTCAGAAGAAGGCTCAGAGGCAGCGGCCCTCACCCCAGCCCCGGGGAAGACACTGGCTATGTGCTTGGGAGGAAGTGGGAACTCCGGAAGCCAAAGAGGAGACATCTTTAGCACTGAGAGTCCATTCCTAGACCATCTAGAAAAGAATGGATGCTCAGGCATCTCCTGCCTTTCCTTGACACCCAGCTGTGTCAGGACCATCTCTTTTGTGGGGCCTCAGCTCTGCTACTCTACCTTTTGTCCTAGGGTAGTGTCTTGTTGTAGTCTCTGGTAGATACAACCTCATCATAACCTTGGCCAAGTCACCCCAACACCAGCTGTCCTGCCCTCTGTTCGCTGCTTTCACTCCTGTGGGAGAATCTTGTCCACCGTTTGTTGGCCTCCCAGGGGCCTCCTCAAAGGATGCAGTTCACAGCCACTTTATTAGGCCATAGTACTGAGGGATTATGCCAGCCGGCCAGGCGCCAAAGCAGACCCTGCCCCCCCTCTCCCTGCCCACCCTAGGAAGTCTGAGAGATAATGTAACAGGCTCCAAGAACCAGTCTACCGTGGTCTGGGAAATGTAACTTCAGGAGCTGGTTGTGTAGCCCTGTCAGTAGAGTGCTTGACTAGCGTACATGAAGCCCTGAGTTCAATTCCAAGCACTACATAAACTGGGCAAGCCAGCTGAAGCCTATAATCTTGGCACCCCAGGAGCTACAGGCGACAAGATCAGAAGTTCAAGTTCATCTTTCCATCTGAATTCAAGGTTAGCCTGAGCTAGTTGAGACCCTGTCCTTCAGAAGAGAAGTAAAGACCTTTGATTTCAGGCACTTCCCCCTTTGGAGCCTGGACCTTATGGACCCCTGAGTCTGCACTTTCTTCCTCTTTTTTCCTTCCTTCATTGGTGGAGAGAGATCTTATACTCAGGGGTTGACTTGGTCGTTCTGATTTACAGCCTTCAGTGGTCCGCCAGACCTCCCTTGTTCAAGTGCTCTCCACCAGTTTCTTTTAAAAAAGGTTTTGTATTTTTAAGGGTGTGTGTGTGTGTGCATGCGCACAGGTGTCCTCAGAGGCCAGAGGCTTTGGATCTTCTGGAGCTGGAGTTACAGGTGATTGTGAGGGACCTGAAGTGGGGGACTGGAAACAGAAATCCAGTCCTCTGCAAGAGCAGGAAGTGCTCTTAGCTTTGGAGCCATCCATCTCTGTAGTCCGCTTGCTATAGGCTCGCCTCCCCTAACCATACCTACATAGGCAACCATTGGATGTTTTTACCATTCTTAAAAATTATTAAATATGTGTGTGTGTGTGTGTGTGTGTGCCCATGTGTAACAACACGTGTGGAAGCCAACTTTCTGGAGCCATCTTCTCTCTCCATGGATTCTGGGACTCAAGCTCTTATGTCATACCTCAGTCTAGATTCTAAATTTTCGCCAGAAGTATTTAATCTGTGTTTAGATTTAATGAAATTCATTGTACAAGGCTTTCTCTTAGGTCACCAACCAGCTCCCAAATCCCAACACAGAGACTTATTAGTTATGAATGCTCAGGCTTATCTTAAGCTTGTCCCACTAACGCTTATAACTTAACCTGCTCATTTTGCCTCGGGGCTTGTTACCTTTCTTTCCTTCTGTACGTCTTACATTCACTGCTCCTGTCTGGCAGCTGCCTGGCTTCTGGACCCAGGCGTGACCCTCCTCCCAATCTCTCTTCTCTCTCTCCTATGCATTCTCTTTGCCCGCCCACCAGCCCTGCCTATCCCTCTTCTGTCTAGCTATCGGCTATGCAACTTTTTATTAGAACAATCAGGTCCCTTAGGCAGGGAAAGTGAAACAGAGCACATCTTTACATAATTTAAACAATGCAGCATAAACAAACGTAACACATCTTTACAGCCTTAACAAACGCAGCAGAACACAGTCAAAGAAATACTCTGTAACACAAACAAATGTAGCATATCTTTGCCAACTAAAGTAATATTCCACAACAGGTCACAGTTGGAATTGTAGGCCCACCCGCCCAGGTTTTCCCAGGAACACTTAGGTCTTATAATAACTCAGTCAAGTGCTAAAATGTGCATGCAAATGGACAGATCTGTTTCTTTTGGAAAGACTGTGTCTTAGTTGAAGTACATCGTTTTCAAAACTATACCCAGAGTTCAAGGCCAGCCTGGGATACGTGGTAAAACTCGGTCTCAAAAAAACTAAATCAGGCCAAACCAATCGCATAAACAAAATCCATATCTGTCTGAGTTAAGTAAATTAACCAACTCTTCTGTCAGCTCAGGATTAGCATGAAACTGAGAGCAGTGTCTTCTGGACGGAAAGGCGTCTTGGAATTTGTCAGTTCAGCCCAACATCTCTGAAGAAGTTTTTGTGGTTGTTGTGGCTCATGTACACAGTGCTGAAAACTTACACGTTTGTTTAAAAAACACATTTGTTTTCATTATGAAAAGTTTCAATTTCAGAAATAAAACTTTTATTTATTTATTTTTTGCACAGGGGTCTTACTATGCAGTCCTGGCTATTTTGGAACTTTCTATGTTCTGGAACTCATAGAAATCTCCTGTCTCTGTCTCCTGAGTACTAGGGTTAAAGGTGTATGCCAATATGACAGGCAGTGTCAGTGTCAAATTTTTTTATTCTAAGTTTCAAATAACTGTTGTCTCCCCTTGAAGTTTTGGTTTTAGCTTATCCATATGCAATGGGATTATATGCACGAATTTATTTTTTAACAATTGAGACTTTTAACTACTATACTTTCAAGATTATGGGTTGGGTTATGGATGTTTAAAACCTTTTAAGTTATTGCCAGTTCTGAGTACAAGAAAAGACAGTGTGACTATAGGAGGCTGTGTTACTCTATAGAAAAGAAGTCACCATCATCTAGTCCCATCCCAAGTCATGGCCATAGAATACAATGATAAAGAACAAAACGTCTCACTGAAGACAGACTTAGATCTCTTGGGAGCTTCCATCACATTTTGGCTGTAAGAGAAAACTCTATAAGTACAAATAAAGCACCAGAAGCAAAGCATCTTTTTGATCAAATAAAAACACGTTACTCAGTGGTGCCCACCTTTGAAATCAGCACAGCACTCGGCAGGCCGAGGCAGGCTATCTCTGAGTTTGAGGCCAGTCTGGTCTACAAAGTGAGTTTCAGGACAGCCAGGGTTACCAAGAGAAACCCTGTCTTTAAAAAAAAACAAAACCCAAACCCAAACTAGCCAAATCACAACAGCAACAATTAAAGAACAAAACAAAACAAAAAAATAACAAAAGAGAAATCTTATTTGTGTGGTATTGGAAAAACTCTGAAAAAGTATTTGTAAAATTCATCAATAATTTTATAATTTTTTTTTTCATTTTTTGAGACAGGGTTTCTATGCAGCTTTGGAACCTATCCTGGAACTAGCTCTTGTACACTAGGCTGACCTTGAACTCAAAGATATCGGTCTGTTTCTGCCTCCCAAATTCTGGGATTAAAGGCATGCACTACCATTGCCCAGTTAAAATGTTTTATTTTTTAACCCTCTTAATGTGAGTGAATGTTTGTGTATAAGTTTCATGTTCTGTGAAGATCATGTGTCTGGTGCATTTGGAGGTATGGACATCTTAAAAACTGTCTTTTCCAAAGAAAACATTTAAACAAGTATTACCGCTGCTCGGATGGGTGGCATGATGTGGGATTACCTCTGCTTTTGGATCTCGGTACTTTCAAGCACAAGCATCGCAGTCACCAGAGCAAAACTCTTGCCTGTTTTACAGCGTCCATTAGGAAGACGCCGTCTGCTAGGCAGAGGAAGCTTTCTCAAGAGTTAGTTCAGTGCACACGACTTTGGACCCCCTCCTTGTCCCTCTTCCTCTGTTTTCATTATGCACATGGACCATCGTCTCTCACTGGATCACGGTGAGCTGGGAAGTTGCTGTGTGTCATCGGTGAGATCACTGATGGCTGTGGACTTCCTAGGCCACACAGATGTTATGGAAACATCACACGTGATGTGAAATTTCACATTACACCAAGAGTTCCAGTGTCAAAGTCACACATGCCCAACATGCCTGTAACATCTGGGTCAGAAGCAGTAAAACATCGACGCTATCCCTCAAATCAGTCGGTTGGAACATCTGTTTCCTTTCAGTATTCCCCGAGAACAACCGCAGGTCACACTTCTCCAGCAAACTTCTCACCAGTGGTCATGATGGACACACAAGCGACTGTGTTTGTCTTCTGAGCCCAGATCATTGTGGGGAGCAATCAGCCCCACCTGCTGGGATTTGACTCATGACCGTTAAAAGCTGTCTTAAGGTCGCACCTAGTCACAGGACGTGGTACCAATTCATCTGAAAGAGCAATGACCTAAGGATCATTTTCTGTCCATGTGACCACCAAGAACACGGCTGCAGCAACTGCACCAGCCTCACGTGTACTAATCAGAGCCCCAACTCATAGAAGCCTGCTGTCAACAGAAATGCATTCCCGCTGACTCTGTCTGAAATGTTTTTATAGAAAGCATCATCGAAAACTTTCATGATTTTATAACTCCTCAGGGCACCACTTCAGTTTTCTCCTGAACCCCTGACCTGCTTTATTAGTTTTTGATGCAATTAAAATATGAAATAGATGTGTGTGTCTGTGCACACACGTGCACACGCATAAGGACTTGTACGTATGTGCACTTGGGGTTGGTGTGGGGACGCACATTTGTAGAGAGCAGAGGACACTCTCATTCCTCAGGCACTGCCCAACTTTTCCCCCCACTGGCCTGGAACTCACCACGGGTAGACTTGGCTGGCTGGTCAGTGATCCCGGGGTCCGCCTGTCTCCACCTCCCAGCATTGGGGTCACAGGCATGTGCCACGCCCTGCCTTTTCATTGCTCTGTTTCACAGGCTAAAGATATTCCAGAACCTCCTGGTTCAAGCGCCAATTTAGTTGTCATCGTTACCAGATTCCTGAGGAATGCAGTCAGAAGCTTTCTGACAACAATGCCTTCCTCGTTTCCTCAGACTTGAAGTGGTTCGTTAGACGTCGTTAAGTAACTCATGTTCCAGCTCATCTCTCCACTTCCATTTTCCTACAGCTTCCAGATGCTTTTATAATTTTTCAGTCTCCACAGAAAGTACTTTCTCTTCACACAGTTTGTGGACTTCTTTCCAGTCTTTTGTAACGTATTTGGTCAGGAATGGCAGATCTTTCACTAGAGGGCTAACAGATCGTTGAGAGATCTTCCGTTTCTTGGTCTGTATTTTATAACTGCTGGAGCAAAGACCACACTAACTTTTTAGTGTGTGTGTTTGGGGGTCAAAAGACAGCTTTGGGGACTCAGTTCTTTCCTTCCCCCATCCTTGCCTGCCCTGTCTGGGGTGCACAGAAATGGCTTTCCCAGTGGAGTCTGAATTCGGTCCTCAGCTCTCATGTAAAACCAGGTGTGGTGACATGTGCTTATAACCTCAGTGCTGGAGTTGGGGGCAGAAACCGTAGGATTCTGGTGGCTTACTGGACCCCCAGTTTAGCCAAAATGGCAAACTCCATGTTTGAAGTGAGATCCTGTCTCAAAAAAGAAAATGGAGCCAGATGTGGTGGTACAGGCCTTTAATCTCAGCCCCTGGGGAATTGGAGGCAGATGGATGGATCTCTTTGAGTTTGAAGCTAGCCTGGTCTACATAGTGAGTTCTAGGATAGCCAGGGCCATGTAGAGGTAGAGACCCTGTCTCAAAACTATCTATCTATCTATCTATCTATCTATCTAGCTATCTAGCTATCTAGCTATCTAGCTATCTAGCTATCTGTAGTAGTTTGGATGTAATTGGCCCCATAAGCACATAGGGAATGGCCCTGCTGGGGTATGGCTTTGATGGAGAAAGTGGGTCACTGTAGAGGCGGACTTTGAGGTCCCATATTGGCTCAAGCCACACCCAGTGTCTCAGTTCACTTCCTGTTGCTTGCTGATCAAGATGTAGGACTCTCAGCTCCAGCACCTTGTCTGCCTACATGCTACCATGTCCCGCCATGATGATAATGGACTAAACCTGTGAACTGTAAGCCTCCTCATTAAATTCTTTCCTTCATAAGAATTGCTGAGGTTATGGTGTCTCTTCACAGCAATAGAAGCCCTAACTAAGATACTAACCAACTGACTAACTAACTAACTAGAAAACTAACAAACATCAACAGCAAAAAGAAAGTGGAGATGGGGCTGGAGAGTTGGCTTAGCCATCCTTGTAAAGGAGTTAAGTTCAGTTCCCAGCACCCACATCAGGTACCCACAACTGACTGCAATGGTAGTTACAGGTGATCTAACTTTCTCTTCTGGCCTCGTTGGGCACCAGCACCCTTGTGGTACATAGAAACTCAAGCAAGCGCATGTGTGTGCATGTGCACACGTGCACGCACACCTACACACATACATAAATAAAAATGGGTAAAATAAGGCGGAGAGCAATTGAGGAAGACACTTGATGTCAACCTCTGGCCTCCACATAAACCCAAATGTATACAACACACACACACACACACACACACACACACACACACACGGAAAAGTCACAAACAGCTAGTGATAGCATGTCATTTAATCACAACTCTCCTATGAAGTTATCAGCTCCATTTTCCAGTGGAGAAATCCTGGGGCACAAAGAAGTTAACTGGCGAGCCCATGGTGCTGGGTCAGGGCTTCCACCCAGTCTGGCTCCCGAGTGGGCCTCGACCTCTCCTGCCAGCCCCTTTATGGACATGGATTAAGGAGGCGCTGTTGACTGCGGCAGTGCCTGTGATATCCAGGCTTATGAGACACCGATGAGAAGGGAGGAGGGTGAGTGACAGTGACAGAGTATTAACAGCCAGCACTGTCGTCAGCAGCGTTCAATCCCAGGAAGGAGTCTATCTCTTTCAGGGCAGGACAGACACAGTGTGGTCAGAGGTGACGGGCAGAAAGAAGAGGGTGCTGATCTCAGTGCGCATGTCTCTGAGCCGACCCCTCACAAACACCGGCTGGAGCCAGCCCCTCACAAACACCGGCTGGAGCCAGCCCCTCACAAACACCGGCTGGAGCCAGCCCCTCACAAACACCGGCTGGAGCCAACCCCTCACAAACACCGACTGGCCCGAAATCCTATCACATGCATTTTCAATCAACTGCATTTGAAGTCCGTCTAGTGGGAGCATGGATGATGGAGGCACTCCGGCTCAGGTGCTGCTAGCCAGTCCCATAGAGGTTGCGTGCAGGCTGCCAGTGCCCACGGGATAGCTCTTCACTCTCCAGGGCCTCTCTTCTTAGGTTGGGCGACACATGCTGAGGGGCAGGTCCCTGCTGATGGGTGAAAATGCAACATCAGCCATCGGGAAACAGAATGAGGAGGATCAGAATATGGGACCTCTGGCTCCAGCTTCTGGAATCTCTTGAGATAGTTGAGTTCAGGTGATAAGAGTCTGGTTGGGATTCTTGACCACATACATGGCTCCTTCCCAGAAACCATAGTGCTCTTCCATTGCTTCAAGAGTGCCAGGCTCCTTTCTCCTGGGGTTGCTGAGAGTCAGAAGAAACATGTAACATGCTCATCCCCACCCCACGTTGGGGTGCCCCATGGCCACAGATCTCAGGCGATCTGGCTTTTCTTCTGAGGAAGCAGGCTGCCTGGTCCTCAGAACTCATGCTTTCTGCGAGGCAGTATTTCACAGGCTGTTTTCTCAGCTGCCACCCTGCCCGTCTCCATCCCTTTCTGACTCGTCCTTCCTCATTTCTAAACCCACACTTCACGACCCTTTTAGCCACCATCACCATGTGCTGTCCTTCCTTCCTCTGAACCTCGCTGTCTCCTGGAGGGTTCTGTTTCTGAGGAAACCTGAAAAGCCCGGCATCCTCTGCCTGGAGAACTCATGAGAAATTCAAATCTCTTGCTGGGATGCTATTTCCTCACAAATCTCACAGTAGCTGCGATGTTAAAGGTCACGACCCTGTACTGGAAATGGCAGAAAAGGCTTCAGCTATACCACAGCATGCTCGAGAGAGCCCTGCAGACCTGATGTTCTATCACTCCAGATTTCTTTTTTAAATATTTATTTTGATGGTTTTAAACGTGTAGGTATGTGTGTCTGCTTGGATGCCCTAGGAGGTCATCAGCATCGAGTCCCCTGGAGCTGGAGTTAAAAACAGCTGAGAGCCCCTTGATGTGGGTGTTGAGAACCAAACTCTGGTCCTCTGGAAGAGCAACAACTGCTGTGAACTGCAGAGACATCTCTCCAGCCATCTAGATAATTAAAAAACAACAACAACAAAATTTATTGTACATAAACAGACCATTCTGTTTATCAATCCTAGTTCCCATCCTCCCATCCTCCCATCCTCCCACCTTCTCCCCACCCCACTCTTTTTTTTTTATGGTGCTAGGGACTGAACTTAGGGTATCACAAATGATGAACAGGTGATCTACCTCTGATCCACCTCCCTGCCCAGATTTAAAAAAAAAAAACCACAAAGCAACACCCCAAAAAGCAAGAAAAGTAAAACAGCCTCCTAGGCTCACATGAGTCCATTTCTTTCTAGAATGACAAAAATGGTTGGTGTTTAAAATGGTCAGCAGGTGAGAGTTTTTTGTTCACTGGTTATGTAAAATAAATTTAAAATAGTCAAACTATTTCTTTGAAAATGTTTGTGAGAAGCTGAGTATGTGAAACACACAGGAAGGAGATGGTTCATTGGGTAAAGTGCTTGCAGGTGTGGTGGTTTGGATGAGGGCGCCCCCACAGGCTCATATATTTGAAGGCTTAGTCACCAGGGAGTGGCACTATTTGAAAGGATTAGAAGGATTAGGAGGTGTGGTCTTGTTGGAGGAAGTGTGTCATTGGGTGGACTTTGAGCTTTCGAAAGCCCATGTTAGACTCACCCCTCACCTCTTGGCCTGTCAATCAGGATATATAGCTCTCAGCTACTGCTCCTGCACCATGCATGTCATCATACTCCCTAACATGATGACAATGGATTAAGCCTCTGAAACTGTAAGCAAGCCCCTAATTAAATAGTTTCTTTTATAGGAGTTGCTGTGGTCATAGTGCTTTTTCACAGCGATAGTGACTAAAGCACAGGGCAAGAGCGAGAATCTGAATTCGGATCTTCACCTGCCACTTGTACCATACTTGTAACCCCAGTCCTGGGTATGTGTGGTTTGGAGACAGTTGGATCTCCTGAGTTTCATGGCCAGCCAGTCTAGCCAATCAGTGAGCTCCAGGTTCAGTGACAGACTCTGTCTCAGAAAATAGGGTGGAAATTGGGCATACACACACAGACACACACAAACACAAGGCACACACACAGACACACACAGACACACACAAGTGAATAAATAAACACAAACAAGGAAGCCTAGAATAATGGTTTGTGCTTGTAATCTCAGTACTTTAAAGGCTGAGACAGGAGGATTGTCATAAGTCTGAGGCCAGCATGGGTTACATTATGAGTTTTAGGTCGGCCTATCCTACATAGTGAGACTCTGTCTCAGAAAAACAAAACCAAAACCAACCCAATGAGTCCTGAGAGAAGTCTCTGTAGTTAAGAGCACACACTGCTCTTACAGTTGACCTGAGATCAGTTCCTAGCAGGCGTGGTAGGCAGCTCATAGTTACCTGTAAACATGTGTTGTGGAATATTCCTGTACACTGTGTGAAGATGTGTCACTGTGATTGGTTTAATAAAGAGCTAAACGGCCAATAGCTCTGCAGGAAGTACAGCAGTGACTTCTGGACAGGAGAGCTCTGGGAAGAAGAAAGGTGGAGTTGTCAGACAGATGGAGAGGAAGTGCTATGGCCAGTACAGAGTAAAGGTCACTGAGCCGTGTAAAAGAGTGCAGAAGAAAAGATATGCATTAATTTAAGTTATAAGAGCTAGTAGGACAAGCCTAAGCTATAGGCCAAACTTTTATAATTAGTAATATGTCTCTGTGTCATTTCTTGTGAGCTGGTGGCCCATAGAAAAAATCCATCTACAAACGTGCACACACACACACACACACACACACACACACACACACACAATTTTAGAATAAAATCTTTAAAAAGTTTAAAATGAAAATAAAACTCATTTAATAAAAATTAGAGAATCAAACCAAATTAAATACACAAAGGCCAGGAGGATGGTTCAGTAGACAAAAGTAATCTGCTGCAAGCCCAGCAACCCAAGTTCGATCCCTGGAACCCATGCGGTGTAAGGGGAGGACCAACCCCTGCACCTCCACATGCCCATGGCTTGCCTCTCCCCAACCAAAATAAATAAGTAACTGTAAGAAACCCAACCCAACCCAACAGGAAAGGGTGCTACTTAACAGCTGGTGGTAGAGGGAAGCCCCCAGACCTGGTTTCTCCATCCCTTGGTACCAGAGGAAAGCCCTGGCACTAGGATTCTGTTGAATGTGTTTTGAAAGTTCTTTCATGTAGGAGGCCAGCTGGCTGTGGCCCACAGAGATTCTGTGGCTGGTGAGTTAGCTTCCCAGGGAAGTCTATAGCTCTTTTTCCATACAAACACTCCCAGGATGCTTGTCCAGGAAAGAGGCTGGAAGTGGGAGGAGGGTGAGGGGGCAGCAGAGACTGAAGGAGCTGAGTTTCTTATTTTCTTTCCTTATCCCCAGTCACCTAACTTCAGCCCAAGTGAAAGAGGTCTGGGAGGGGACTTGCAGGGCATAGAAAAGGATGCAAATCTTGAGTTGGCAAGAGGTTGGATTGGAAAAAAGATTAATTAACTAATTTCTTTGTTTTGTTTGGTTTTTTGAGACAAGCTCTTGTAGACCAGGCTGGCCTCAAACTCACAGAGATCCGTGTGCCTCCACCACCTGGCTTGACTAATTACTTTGTGTTTGTGGGAACAGAGGTCAGAAGACAGCTTGAGGAACCAGTTCTCCCTACCACCTGGTGGACTCCGAGGACAGAACTCAAGCTGCCGGCTTTGATAGCAGGGGTATCTTCCTAGAGCACCGCCTCCATGGCCTTCAGGCGTCAAGTCTAATAGGTTAGAAGAAAGGGAAGTGAGACAAAGGTGAGGGCAGAGGCACCTTGAAAAGAGAGATGGACCTGGACTGAGTTTCAGTCTTTCTTTAGTTTGGGGGGCAACTTCTGGTAACTTTTCCTGCCTCAGTTTCCCTTGAAGGTTTCTTTGCCCAGCAGTGACTAGCATAGGTGCAGGCAGGCCGTGGGAAGGGACAGTGTGGTATAAGACAGCACATAAACTGGGAGTCGATTTAGCCAACCCAGTGCAGATAGCATCTGAGCATCTCAAAGTCCCTCTGGGTCTTAGATTCTTCTCTAGGAAGGCTGTGTGGCGCAAGGTAATCTGAGCCCCAGGGTACACTATAGGCGTTCATACTGTTCATAGTCATCTGGGGCTGTGTTTAGGGAACCGGGGAAGGGGCAGATGTTTGGCTCCAGGGTACCTGGAACTGGAGGCTTCAGAGCTCAACTGGGACTATTCTACGGATTTTGGTTTCTTGTTGTTTGAGACAGAATCTTTTTATGTGGCCCAGGTCAGAAATCTCGATCTTCCTATGTCAACCTTTTGATGGGATTACAGATATGTTCTACTTCTCCCAACTGGTAATCTTTATTTTATTTTATTTTATTTTATTATTTTACTTATTTATGTAACCCAGGCTGGCTTTAGACTCACTATAAAGCCGAGGATGACTTCCTGTTTCTGATTTTCCTGCCTCCCCTTCCTGTGTGATGGGATTGCAAGCAGGTGTCACCATAGTGTTTGGTTTTCCGTGGCGTTGGGAATCGGACCCAGGGTCTGTGCATTGGTAAGCACACTACCAACTGTGCTATGTTCTCAGTTCATACAGTCTTGTTTGATAGGTGAAGAAGTGGCTTAGAAAGACAGAGTACTGCCCTGCCTTCCTTGGTTTTGATCTTGTGAACTCTGCATAGTCTAAAGATCCAGCTCAACACAGGTGTGTGCTAGACAGACTTTTGGGGGTTGTTTTTCTGAATATCGTTGACTTTCATTTTTTTCTTTTCAAAACATCACAATTGTTTAAAAATTTTTCATTTTTAGGAAGTGGGAAAAAAAAACCAAGAAACTGCTACCATTCTCCTCTCCCCTCCCCCTAGATCTCCTTGAACGGTTGGTTCTCACCTCCCCTTCCCTTCTTTCTGTTTTTTGAACTATGATCTGGCTATATAACCTAGACGGGCCTCAAACTCACAGTCCCTGTGTTCCTGTCTCCTGAGTGTCAGGATGCCAGGTGGGCATCACTCTGCCCTGTTTCCATCCTGCCCTTCGTAATGTCACCTCCATCCCATGTTTCTTTTTCATATAAATGAGACTGTAATATAAATTATTCAACTATACACATTAAAATCAGATATACCTGTCTTCCAATCCCAGATCACACAGCTAATCATTTGAGTGACCTCGGCCAAGTTATTTTTGTGTGTGTGTGTCCCGAGTATTAATAGTATCTGCCTTTTAGGATTATGGAAGATTTAATGAGATAGTATAGGAATAGAATCTAGTAGTACCTGGTGCATGGTAAGCAACACACACACACACACACACACACACACACACACACACACACCCTCCAGTGGCGCATAATGAGTTAGGGACAGAGCAAACACTACATCCTGAGGTTTCTAATATCTAGCCTCCGAACTTTGCCATATCTCTGTTTTTACCCGGATCCCCCTGGGGCACAAATGTGCAATCCTTGCTAAATGAACAACTGCGGGTGGAGGGTGGATCTAGGGAGTTAAGTCTGTGGAGTTCCCGGATGCCTGCCCTGGACCATGCAGGGTTTGGCCCTGTGGGTTGGGAGCGTGGGGACAACAGGGCTGGCTGGACCAGCTGTTGCCTCAGGGCTCCATGCCTGGCCAGTTGAGCCTCTAGGGCAGAGACTGGGGCTCTCAGCTTAAAAGCTCTTGGCTTCAAAGGAATGTGTAGTGGGCTGCCTCTGCTCAGGAGGGGCTAAAAAAAGCCTCAGTCACCCTGGACTATGTGTGAGGGTTATCAACGGCTCAGGTCAGCTCATCTCTCTCTGACCACTCTGGCGCTTAGAAGAGGGTCTGTTTTCCTGCCCCCTTTCTGGTTTCCACCAATTGGCAGGAAAGAATCCATCTGCTCCAGAGGTGCAGGCTGTGAGGAGTGAGGTGTGTGTATGGGGAGGGGGAGTGGAGAGGGAACTGGTGGCCCCTAACTGGTGACAATACTGAGATGTCAGCTGCACCCTGCTGCTGTTTCTTCCTTTTATAGCCTGCAGCCGTTGCCCTCGCTCTCACCCAGCCCCTCTGTGGGGGCTCCTGCCCAGGATAAAAGCAGAGGGAGGCCTTCCAGTCTTCCCTCTTCTCTCTCAGGGGCTACCTCTCCTCTTTTGCTTCCTTTTTAGGTCCCACCTCCACTGGAGCTCCCAAGACAGACAACATGCCTCCCAAGAAACCTGAACCTAAGAAGGAGGCTGCCAAGCCAGCAGCAGCTGCCGCCGCTGCTCCAGCCCCTGCCCCAGCTTCTGAGCCTGCCAAGGACTCTGCCTTTGACCCCAAGAGTGTGAAGGTGAGTGAATCTCGGCCCATCGGGTATGGGTAGAGAGAGCACCGGCTCCTATTCTCTCTGTTGCTGAGGGATCTGTTTCTCTCAGGCCAGACAGACGTAAGGACCATGGCATCCGTGCCCTATGTCATAGCTCCACGGGCCAGTAAAACCAGAACTAGACTCAGAGGCTTTCTCTTTGAACAACAGGGTGTTGCTCTGTGTACAGGTGTCAGGCCACTCCTGATTAGCGGAGCAGAATCCAAGATGGTGGTAGATGCAACCAGCCAGCTTTTGTAAAACATTGTGTGGGGGAACGACGGTGAAGCAAAAATCAGCCTTTACCTAAAGTGGGAGATGAATATGTTTTTTACAATCTATTATTTTATTCTCTCTGTGTGAGTGTTTTACCCACATGCATGTCTGTGTAACACATGTACGCAGTGCCTACGGCCAGAAGAGGGCGTTGGGTCCTGAAGAACTGGAGTTACAGATTGTGAGATGCCATGTGGGTGGTGACGACCAAACCTTGGTCCTCTGGAAAAATAGTGCTCTTAACCCTTAAATTCTTCTTCTAGCCCCGAGAGGTGGAGTATGTTTATGAAAAACAGACACGTAATAGGAAATAGTGGTATATCTGGGAGTGGGGTGTGAGCAGCCAGTGGGGTCCTCTAGTGTGCCGGAGTGTGGGAACCTTCACCATAAATACACAGTTGGAAAGAGGCAGAGAAGACAGGAGCAGCCTGGGGCTTTCCTTTTTTTTTCCCTGACACTGGTGGGCCACTCCTTCATGGCCATAGGCTGACGGGCTCACTCCTGCCTGAGCCCCCTCTACCCCGGGTAGGAAGCTGGGCCTTCTTTCTTTAGTCTTGCACCTTGCTCCCTTCATCTGGCTGGTAACGGCCCCCGCCCCTCCCTGGAACTGGTATGAGCCCCTGTTGACTGACTGTCATTTTAGGCCTCCCAGCCATCTGTCCCAGCTGCTGAAGGAATGAACCAGGAAGGGTTGGGCCTGGGAAGGAGGGGGTCTGAAGCTTCTAGAGAGGAGCAGTTTGAAGACTTGGCACCGGGCTGGGAGCCGTCAAGTGGCTCCTGGAACGAAGAGCTATTAATATCAGGTCTGGAGTGGGGGGCCTTCTCAGGATCGAGCTCACATCGGAGACTTCAGACAGTCCTGTATCGAGGGAGTCAAGACCCTGTTAGCCCTCCCAGGGGGTTAGCGGGATTGACTTGTCAACTTCAGGAAGTTGCTCCATGCCTAGACTTGGTTGTGTGGCTCCTTGTGGGGAAACTGCATCATCTGTCTTCCCTAAAGCTGAGCATCCGTGCCCCCAGGAGCCCCCCCTTGCCTTTATTTCTGATTTGTCAGATTAAACTCCATATTTGGTGCCTGTTGTCTGGACAGCTTCCCAGTGGCATCAAATGAGCTCTCCCCGCTTTCAGTTGTCACTCCCCTCCACTCAGGGAGCCATTCCCACTCACTCACGTATTGCCCAGTTCCTTTGTTTTAAGATCCCTTGACTGCAATGAGAGCAGAGACAAACCTGAGCCCATGGTGTCATGATAACCATGTGGTCAGGCTGAGTGCATCTGTATGTGTGTGTCTAGTCCTGGGACAGAAAGTATCGTAAAGCAAGGCTAGTTGCCTCTCCCCTGGAGGGTTAGTGTAGACTTCGCTTTGCCTCATTTACCTCCGCACTTGGCAAAACCACTCTTGGCTGTAGTCTCCTGGCTGAGCCCCTGTGGCGTCAGCTCTGGAAGAAGAGGTGGGGCGTGGCCTGGTGGCACATGAAATGCCTCAGGGGCATTACCACTCCCAGCACCACTAGGGAATGGAAGGCCAGGGCAGAGCAGAGTGGGAAAAGACACTAAACTGTCATCCAAAACTGTTAAAGCGATGACTCACGCTCGGTCACCTCAGTTCAGTTTCCAGAACTTCCCACCTGGGCACAACCATGTGTGCTGGGGGGTGGGCACCCCAAATCCATTTCTTCATTCAACACGCTAATTTTTTTCCTTTTTTAAAAAAGTATTTATTTATTTATTATGTATACAATATTCTGTCTGTGTATATGTCTGCAGGCCAGAAGAGGGCACCAGACCCCATTACAGATGGTTGTGAGCCACCAGGTGGTTGCTGGGAATTGAACACAGGACCTCTGGAAGAGCAGGCAATGTTCTTAACCACTGAGCCATCTCTCCAGCCCTCAACACGCTAATTTTTTTTTTGTTTTGTTTTTCGAGACAGGGTTTCTCTGTGGTTTTGGAGCCTGTCCTGGAACTAGCTCTGTAGACCAGGTTGGTCTCGAACTCACAGAGATCCACTTGCCTCTGCCTCCCAAGTGCTGGGATTAAAGGCGTGCGCCACCATCGCCCGGCTCAACACGCTATTTTTGAGTACCTACTATATACCAAACACTTTAGTGATAATAAAAGTCTCTACCCCAGTGGGGGGGAGGAGGATAGGGACCTGGTTTTATTGAAATAGGCACAGATAGGCAGTGACAAAGAACCCAGGATCTCACTAGAGTGCCTGAGAGGAAGATGGTGTGGGATGGGGGAAGGGAAGGCTTCAGTCAGTGAGGTGGGAGGGGGTTCCAGAATGAATGGTAGTGAGCACCCAAAGCCAGAGGAGGCACATCTAGTCAGGGCATTGTGAACTAGGGGGGTGCTGGGGGTGACAGGAGAGCGGCTTGTCCATGGCTGTCTAGGGTGAGAAGGAAGTTGCTGTAGACGCAAAGGAACTGTAACACGGGTCACTATAGGCTCTGGGACTACAGTGTAGATAGCTAACTTCTCTTTCGTTTCCTCTTGACGGTGATTTCTTGTTAAGATTCTTTTATGTGTATAACTCTCTTGTCCACATGTATGTATGTGTACCGTGCGCGTGTCTGTTGCCCTTGGAGTCCCGAAGACAGCACTGGAACCCCTGGAACTGGAGTTTCAGATGGTGTGAGCCACCATGTGGTGCTAGGAACTGAATTTGGCTCCTCTCCAAGGGCAGCGGTGGCTCTTAGTTGTGGAACCATTTTGCCAGCTCCACCCCTTCTCCCTTCCCTTTTCGGTTCTGAGAGAGCCGTGAAGGGTGCACTATGTCACAGATTTCCAGCTTTGGCCCGTTCATCAGGAGACTGGCTTACACTCGGTCCGGCGTCCTTCCCTCTGCAGCAGTGGCCTGCTGGAGGTGATTCTCCCCTTTGGAAGCCATCAGCATTCCCTGCCCTCACTCCTGTGTTTCTTTCCCTACAGATAGACTTCAGCGCCGACCAGATCGAAGGTGAGTGTTGAAGACTCCGCGTTCTCTTGCGTTTTCCAGAGAAGGAGTAGGGGGTCCTTGTGGCAACCCTCTTGTCACCCCAGCAGGCCCGCGCAGCCCAGTCCTGGGCGCTTTAAGTGGATCAAGTCACTTCATTCTTCAGACGATCCTGTGGGGTATAGCACCTATTGCTGCCGCTGTTTCACAGGTCGTAAAAATGAGGCTCAGAGACTTCGGGTGTCTTGTCCATTCTCACGGGGCCAGCAGTGGTGGGTCCAGCATGTGGATCTGGGTATCTTACTCTGGACCTTTGATTTTAGCTGTCCTTTCAGAGTGGTTGAGATACAGTTGACCCTGCCGCCTTTACCCCACCCCCTCCATCCCCCCACCCCAATCTGTGAGGATATCTGGAAGCCCTTCTCTCTGTTCTTGATACTGGAAACACTCCTGAGCTAATGGGCTCTCCCTCCTTCATCATGAAGAAAGTCTGCGACGTGTCTACCCTCCCTGGTGGCGGGGGCCAGGAGTGACTTGTGGGTACTTGGTCCATCTGTGGTCTCTGTCACCAACTCTTTCATTTTTCAACATAGACAATTGAGGTTTTCCCAATCTTTTTTTTTTGTTTTTTTTTTTCCTTTTTTAAATTTATTTATTTATTAAAGATTTCTGCCTCCTCCCCGCCACTGCCTCCCATTTCCCTCCCCGTCCCCTCATCAAGTCCCTCTCCCCTGATCAAGTCCCCCTCCTCATCAGCCCAAAGAGCAATCAGGGTTCCCTGACCTGTGGGAAGTCCGAGGACCACCCACCTCAATCCAGGTCTAGTAAGGTGAGCATCCAAACTGCCTAGGCTCCCACAAAGCCAGTACGTGCAATAGGATCAAAAACCCATTGCCATTGTTCTTGAGTTCTCAGTAGTCCTCATTGTCCACTATGTTCAGCAAGTCTGGTTTTATCCCATGCTTTTTCAGGCCCGGGCCAGCTGGCCTTGGTGAGTTCCCGATAGAACATCCCATTGTCTCAGTGTATGGGTGCACCCCTCGCGGTCCTGAGTTCCTTGCTCGTGCTCTCTCTCCTTCAGGTTTTCCCAATCTTATATAAATCGTCAGTCAATGCAACTTTAGGATGAATCTCGAGGGGCTGGAGAGATGGCTCAGTGGTTAGAAGTGTGCACTGTTCTTGCAGAGGACCTAAGTTCATTTCCCAGAGCAGTTTACAACCACCTGTAACCCACATGGACCCCATACCCTCGCAATTAAAAAAGATAACCTTTAAAAAAAAGAGAGAGAAGCCTGGTCTATAAGAGCTAGTGCCAGGACAGGCTCTAAAGCTACAGAGAAACCCTGTCTCAAAAAAAAAAAAAAAAAAAAAAAAAAAAAAAAAAAAAAAAAAAAAAAAAAAAA
>NW_026068063.1:2582230-2670228 GCF_014885135.2 Alexandromys fortis | reverse complement strand
AATATTTATTTATTTATTATGTATACAATATTCTGTCTGTGTGTATGCCTGACAGCCAGAAGAGGGTGCCAGACCTCTTTACAGATGGTTGTGAGCCACCATGTGGTTGCTGGGAATTGAACTCAGGACCTTTGGAAGAGCAGGCAATGCTCTTAACCACTGAGCCATCTCTCCAGCCCCTAGGGAGTGATTTTCTTCCTGCCTTCCTTCCTTTTTCTTTCTTTCCCTCCCTCCCTCCTTCCCCCTTCCCCTCTTAAGACAGGGTCTTAATTAACTCAGCCTGGCTGCAAATTCCCTTTTAACTGACAATAGTTCCTCACTTCTGATTCTCCTGCCTCCACCTCCCAAGTGCTAGGGTTCTAAGTGTGTATGACCACACTTGATTTGTGTGGTGCTGGGACTGAACCCAGGACTTTGCCCCTGCCAGGCAAGCTCTCTCCTGCCTGGGCCACATCCCCAAGCCCCAGCTGATGGTTGAGTTGTGTTACAGTGAAAAGGGCATTCTTGGGGAGTCAGGAGACTGCTTTATTGTCGCCAGTTCTTCCACGACGAAGAACCATACGATGTTTGCCCTCCCCCGCCTCGTCTTCCTGGTTCGTTTTATTTATGTGTGCTTACCTATGCCCTCATGGAGGTCAGAAGCAGGCATCAGATCTCTTGGAGCTGGATTTACAGGCTTTTGTGAGCTGCCCGATGTGGGTGTTGGGTTTTAAATCGTGTCTGATAGAGCATTAAGCGCTCTTAACCACGGAGCCATCTCTCTAGCCCAGGCGTCTCTTCTGTAAAACCTAATTTTCTTTTATTCAAAGCGAGGCTATTTGGTTCTGTCCAGTTCAGAAGTCTTGTGATAATTCAGCATCTTGTCTACATCCATCCTTCATCTCTTTGGAGCTAGTTACCACATTCTTCTAAGCTTTGCATTTTCTGGGTGCTATGGCTCCAATTTCCTTATACCTCCTCCTGCATAGAAACCAGCTTCCAACTGTTGGCTTCTTCTCTGACCCCTTGCCAGATCTGCACAACCTTATAGAACAGGGCTTCCACCATGGGGCTCCTTGTCTCAGGGGGCAGCTGCCTCATTACTGCCGCGTGCTGTCCCTTGATAGGGTTGTTCCTGCACCAATGGCTCTGTTATTCCTAGTAGTAATTCCAAGCATTGATGTTTTCATGTGGTCACTGGGATCCCCAGCAGGAAGAGTTGTAAGTAAGCCTGAGGTACTCTGCTTTGACGGTGGAATAATTTGTAAGTAATTCATAGGCAGCCTTTAGGGAAGCAAGCGGTTCTAAGTAGCTGGAAAGGATTGGGGGTGGCCACCCCGTCCCTCTACAGTAGCTCCCTGTTGAGCTGCTTTTACCCCCCCCCCCCCCCCCCCCCCCCCCCCCCCCCCCCCCCCCCCCCCCAGGAACCAGCTTCCAGCTGTTGACTCTGCTCTGATTTCCCCTGCCAGATTTGCATATTCTTCTAGAACAGGCTTCTGCCTTGGGTCGCTTTGCTGCCCCGTTAGCTACCGCTGTGTGCTGTCACTTGAGGTTGTCCGCTTCTTTGTCAAAGGCCTGAGGTGACTTCAGGGTCCCTACCAGTTCACATCATTCTAATAAAGTAACCGAATCCAGATAGATAGAGAATTAGCTAGACATGGTGCCACATCTCTATAATCCTGGCAGTTGGGAGGCGGAGGCAGGAGGATCAGAGGTACCAGGTTATCCTCTGCTACCTAGCACATTTGGGGTCAGCCTGGGCTACATGAGACCTTGTCTCAAAAACACAAAAGCAAGCTGATGAAGAAGTAAAGCTGTTTACAAAGGGCCCAGGGGTGTCTTAATTTGGCCTTTCCCCTTAGATGCCTGTTCAGTGTGTCAGGTCTCTTTTTTACCAAGTTAGCGCCAGAGGCAGGAGACGTGGGAGCCACTTTGGTCTGTTCTCTACCCCTGTTAGTCACACACTTGGCACACTTTGTGATCCCACCAGTCATATATGCAGGTGAACACTGTGTCCTCTCTTACAGCTAAGAGTCAGTCATTTTACCAAAACCCACCGGTAGATCAGCGGCAGGCCTGGTGTGGTCTGACTGTGGCCTCAATGTCACCTTGACTGACTCTTGCACTTGGGAACAAGCAGCACTGATAATAGCTGATTTTGAAAAGGTCTTATCACTTCGAAAGCTGTCTCCGTGTCCTGCCACCTTCCAGGACACTCACAGTGACAGGGATAGTGGGCAGAGCAGGAGGGAACTGAGACCGGCCTGGCTCTTTCCTGCTCTTCTAGGCAGAGCCAAACTGAAAATCAGGGAAACCTTCCTGGCAGGGATAAGAGACTTGCCTCTACCAGGGAAAGGATGTGGGGTGTGGAGAAGCAGGGAACTGGCCAATTCTCTAACTGACCTGGAGAAGGGAGCCAGAGACCAGTGCTTGGATAAGTCATGGGGTCCCCAGGTGAGTTTGCTTGTCAGAAGATGGGGTTAAAGCAGCTTCAAGAACAGTCTGGAACAGTGGCTTAAGGGAACTGCTACATTCTTTTTTTTTTTTTTTTTTTTTTTTTCTTCCTTTTTTTGGTTTTTCGAGACAGGGTTTCTCTGTGGTTTTGGAGCCTGTCCTGGAACTAGCTCTTGTAGACCAGGCTGGTCTTGAACTCACAGAGATCCGCCTGCCTCTGCCTCCCGAGTGCTGGGATTAAAGGCGTGTGCCACCACTGCCCGGCTAACTACTCCAGTGAGCAAGCCGCAGCCGCTGCCTTCTCTCGGGGCAGGAGGCCGTAGCTGCGTGTCTCTCTACAGAGTTCAAAGAGGCCTTTTCGTTGTTTGACCGGACTCCAACTGGAGAGATGAAGATCACCTATGGGCAGTGTGGGGACGTGCTGCGGGCCCTGGGCCAGAACCCCACCAACGCAGAGGTGCTGCGTCTTTTGGGCAAACCCAAGCCTGAAGGTTAGTGTGGGTTTAATGTCTAAATATTCCAGCACCCGTACCGAATGGCCTAGTAACTGGACCCAGTGCAGAGTTACATGGATACTTTTCCCCCCCAATTCTGTTGGCTTATCTCCGTGACTCTGCCTGTCATCGATGGCGTGTCTCACCCTAAGCCCTAGGTGATGTCAGGGCTGGGAAGGCCCCTTGGCCTCTCCTCCCCGGAGCATCTACTTGAGTGGTGTTCTCTGTCCGTGCAGAGATGAGTTCCAAGACCCTGGATTTCGAGACGTTCCTGCCCATCCTGCAGCACATCTCCCGCAACAAGGAGCAGGGCACCTATGAGGACTTCGTGGAGGGGCTGCGGGTCTTTGACAAGGAAAGCGACGGCACGGTGATGGGGGCGGAGCTGCGGCACGTCCTTGCTACTCTGGGTGGGTCAGCTGGGCAGAGACCAAAACCGCCTGAAAGTAGCTGAAGGATAAGAGGGGCCAAGTGGCATAGGATGGGGCTTATCTAAGGGTCCCTGTATCCGGCAAATTCTAATCCAGGGCCTGTTTCCCTGGCCTCTGTGGGAAACCCCTGCCCATCTACCCCAGGAACTGGGTTTGCCCAGCAAGCGCCGGGGGTGGGAGAGAGCAGTTGGCAGAGCAGGGGTTACTCCTGAGGCCTGCTGTGGACTCGGGCCTTCTTCCCGTCCCTTTGCCACTGGTGCTGGGCCCTGAGAGACTTGAGCCGTACCTTCCCGAACCTTTGCCAAGGCTTGGCATTAGACTTTTCTCTGATCCGGGGGGGACTCTAAGCCTTTTGAGTGTTTCTGCCTTTTCCTTCCCCTTCTCGGCCCCTTGTCATTACAACCCCATTCCCACACCCCCAGGGGAGAAGATGAGCGAGGCAGAGGTGGAGCAGCTGTTGTCTGGGCAGGAGGATGCCAATGGCTGCATCAATTATGAAGGTATGGTTCTTTTTGGCTTCCCAGGGTGCCCAGGGTAAGAGGGGGGTGTGGGATGGGATTGGCCAGCCCAGAGGCTGCAGATGTGTATCTCCCATGGGCTGTGGCAAATTCTCACTGGGAGCTGTTTTTTTTTTTTTTCCATCTTGGGAGTGAATATATATATGTATTATTATTGTTGTGCGTGTATATATGTATGACATGAATGTTGGTGTGGGCACACATGTGTGTTCAGAGGTCAGAAGATAATTTTCAGGAGTCAATACTTCCTTCTGCCGTTGGTTCCAAGGGACTGGACTCAGGTCATTAGGCTTCTGTGACAAGCGCTTGTACCCTCCGATCTATCTTATTGGCCCAGGACCTTGTGATAAGTCATGTGTGTGACTTTGATCAAGTCACTTGCTGTCTCTGAGCCTCAACTGGGGGGGGGGCTTGCTGACAATTTTGTAAGTTGTGGGACTCTATGGTGATGATGTCGTTCATGTCATCTGTCTAATGTCAGCACAGAGGGGACACCTAGCAGAGTTTAGGTCTTTCCCCGCTTCTGTCCTCTCCATGACCCTCCAGTAAGAGCATTACCACCTACAGAAAGGGCATGGCAAGGCTGGAAGAATGGGGGGACAGGAAGCAGCGGAGAGGAGGGCAGAGCTCCGAGGGACACTTTGTATGGCTGATTCTCTATTTCTTTCCTAGCCTTTGTCAAGCACATCATGTCTGGATAGAGCAGATTCTCAAGGGTGAGTTCTGCCTCTTCCTCAAGGTCCTTTCTATGTTACAAGCCCCAGAAGTCTTCTGTGCCAGGTCTGTGGAGCCAAGATAGGAGGGCGGCCTGGGGCTACCAGCTTGGTGCTGGTTCTAGCCCCATTCCTCTCCTGCCCAGCCCCCTGCCCCTGGTCTTTTGCCTTGTCTTAGTTAGCGGTTCTATTGCTGTGGTAAACACCACAGCCAGATGCAGCTTGGGGAGGAGAGGGTTTATTCAGCTTACAATTCTCAGGTCACACTCCATCACTGAAGGAGCCAGGGCAGAACTTGATGGGCAGGAACCTGGAGGGAGGAACTTAAGCAGAGGCCATGGAGGGGTGCTGCTTACTGGCTTGCTCCTCATAGCTTGCTCCTCCTGCTTTCTTACATAGTTTAGGGGTGTCCAGGGGTGTCCAGAGTGGTGCTTCCCCTAGTGGACTGGGACTTCCCACAATTATTAATCAAAACAAAAAACAAAACAAAACAAATCAAACAACAAAAAACAACCCCTACAAACTCGCCTACAGGCACTTTGATAGAGGCATTTTCTCGACTGAGGTTCTTTTTCTCAGACAACTCATGCAGGCAAAACCCAAAACAAAAAAGCCAAACAGGACATGGCCTGTTTTGATCTTTGCTGTTCTGCCCCTTGCCTCTCCCTAGGTCTCCGAGGCCTGGGCCCAGCACAGGTTCTTGGGGTATGACACCCCAAGTGACTTATGTCCTTTACTTCAGTCCCTCAGTGTAGGGCCCTCCCCATGATGTGGGGCTGTGGAAGGGTGACAACCTCTCTTCATCTAGCACGTTTGTTCTTCAGGTGCTTGGTCCTGGGCGAGCGAGCGAGCGAGAGACCCGTGATGGCCGTCACAGTCTTGGACTCACGCCACACCGCAGCTCCACAGCCTCTCAGACCTACGGCCTTCCCTGTGAATAAACAGCCTAGCACCGAGTCTCACCAATCCCTCAACAGCGTTTTAAAACCCACTGATGGAGTTCATTTGTGTGCGCGTGTGTGATAATGTCACCCGAGGCCTCGTGTTCTTGAGAAATGGGTTGGATCTGGGAGCAGGGGGACAAGGACGAAAGGTAATAGCATCAGGCACGGGAGCAAGAGGCCCTTGAGGGGCCTGCAGCTTGAGGCCCCAGGGGTCTCACCCCCCTCCAAAGCTCCTTCTCTACTTTGTCACCCTTAAGTCGAAGGTGGGAAAAGGAACACCTGGGGCTGTCAGTCTCCCTTACGGGATCCTTGCTTCTTCTTCTCCTTTGAATCATATCAAACACGGAATCACACACTTGTGATCACCATGGTAACAGAGAGGCAGAGGCAGGAGGATCAGACCATGCTGAGTTACATAGCGAGTTTGAGGCCAGTCTGAGCTACATGGAGCCATGGGCTACATACAGCCTGCTTTAAAAAAAAAAAGTGTTAGCTCAACACTTGCTTAGTATGTGTAATTACATTGGATCCCTTTAAAAAATGTGATTAAACATCTAGAATACAGACTTTAGCGGGATAGCCATTTTTAAATCAATTTAGTTGTCTTAATTAGGGCATCTATTGCCGTGAAGAGCTCATGACCGCAGCAACTCTCATAAAGAAAACATTTAATGGGGTGGCTCACAGTTTCAGGGGTCTAGTGCATTATCATTAAGGTGGCACATGGTGGCAAGCAGGCAGACATGATGCTGGAACTGAGAGTCCTACATCTGACTCTCAGGCATCAGGAAGTGGTCTGTCTCGCTGGGTATGCCTTGAACATATATGGAACCTCAAAGGCCACCTCCACAGTGACACACTTCCTCCAATAAGACTACACCTCCTAACAGTGCCACTCCCAGTAGGCTTTGGGGCCAATTACATTCAAACGACTGCAGCAATGTTAAGAACCTTTGCATTGTGGGCCTGGAGAAATGACTCGTGGTCAAGAGTGCTTGCTGCTCATCCCGGGACTCCAGATTTAGTTCCTGGTATCCATATCAGACGTTCACACCCACTTGTAACTCCAGCTCCAGGGATCCAATACCATCTTCTGACCTCTCTCTCTCTCTCTCTCTCTCTCTCTCTCTCTCTCTCTCTCTCTCTCTCTCTCTCTCACACACACACACACACACAGATCTTTGTGAGTCTGGGGCTAGTCTGGCCTACATAGTGAGTACTAGGACAACCAGGGGTTTATAGAGAGACCTGTTTGAAAAATGAAACAAAACAAAACCCCCAAAAACCCTAGCATGCCCCACCCGTAAAAGGAAAAAAAGGAAACAAATCTTTAAAATCTTTAGAAACAATAACAACAATAACAACCCCGACAACAGATGGATGTGCACTCATTCTTCTCTCCCAGTGAGGTCCAGGATACTGGCGTTGGTATTCTGCTCAAACCCACAGAACTCTAGCCACTTTTATACTGTCTCCTCACGTGTGAGCTGTCCTGGAGATCTAAGGTGGCTGCTGCTTCTCGGTCATCTTGTCCACTGAGGAGCGTTCAGGAGCATTTTCTACACAGTTGACCAATACATGCCCTTTGTGGTGTTGGGGGGTTAGCCATGTGAAGACAGAAGAAACTCCTGTCCTTTAACTCCAATGGGGAGACATAAGGAAGGCTCTGGCCATGGGGCCCACCCTATGGATTCACGGGAAGTGATGGGCCACAGCGGGGAAGGAAGAACGCTGAGTTTGGCCGAGCTCTCTGCCTCCCCAGGACCTAAGACGGTAAACAAAGTTCTCAGCTCAGGTTTCCATGGAGCTGAATGCTCTCCATCAGAGAGGAAGGGCAGCTTGGTGGAAAGTCCCCTTAGCAGAGGGAATGAGTTGGAGGCAGTGTCCGTCCCTGTCCCTGCCCCTCCCCCCACTTCTTCCCAATTCTGCCCTGAACTTCTGATCCAGCCCACAGTCTCTACTCCCTGTCGGGAGGATTGAGGAAAGTGGACCTTAGAGATGATGTGATCATGGAGCAGGGTCCTTTAAGGACAAAGGCAAACTTCAGAGAGTATAGAACACCATCAGTGTCCTGAACACCTACTCTGGTGCCTGTCCCTGTGCTGAGCAGACCGCGGCCATTCCCAGCAGCCCAGGAGGTGGGAGTTACCGTCCTCATTCAAGAATATTAAAATGTAACAGCCATAGTAAGGGCTGGGGATGTAGCTCAGCTGAGCTCTTGGCTAGTGTCTGTGGTTCAATTCCCGTCAATAACAACCGAAACAGAAATACACAAATACTTTTGGGTTGGTGAGGTGGTTGATGTTAATTGTCAGCTTGAACCAATCTAGAACCACACAGGAAGGTAGTCTCAGTGAGGATTAGGTCGGCCTGTGGGCTTGTCTGGATTATCTTGACTATATTAAGAGAGGCGTGCTGACCCATCCACTGTGGGGGACACCATTCCCTAGGTAGCGAATCTGGGATTGTATGAGAGTGGAGACATCCAGTAGAAGGTAACATGATGGGCACATCACACCCACTTAGCATAGCGACAGCTGAAGCATGCTCAATAGGGGCTGTGCTCTCCCTAGTCACGGGACTTTGGGCTATTTACAGCATCAGGCATGAATTCCACTCGGGGAGCAGGTCTCAGACTTGCCACTATTGTGGAGGGGTCACATCTTTCCTGGCTGATAAGTAGAATAGCAACATTAAAATTATTCTGATTCTTCAAGATCTGAGCCAGGCTCGGCCCTTCACTATTGCTCCTCCCCCCCCCCCCCTCCCCCTTCTTTTTTTTTCTCTCCTCTTTCCCCTAGGTCTCAGCTTATTCTCCTCAACAGAGTCACAAGGTTGAGAGCTGAAGATGTCAGAACTAGAGGCCTTTCGATTTCCAGTGTCACATAACCACCTGAAGGCAGCGTGTAAGCACAGTGCCACCATGTGTTTGGCATCCAGCAAAAACTGGTTATTGGGGCATTTAAGGTAAATTGTATTAGTAATGGCTGGAGGTGCCATGTCTAGTTCGACCACTAGATGGCGGAATTGCAACAGCATGCCTCCACTAGAAGCCCCATGTGTGGCCTGAAGTTCACAGGCTGGGCTGGAAGAAATTTCGGAAGTCATTTAATTTATTTTTGGGCCTTTGGACAAACGGAGATCTTGTTTATTTTAAAAGAAGCACAGCAATTAGTTAGCCTGCGAGCTTCATTACAATGAGGGTTTTGCAATGACCGTCACGGAGAAGTCATTGTTCCCCGACTTGCTTGTGGCCACGGTGTTCATCATTGCCATAGCAACCCCAACCAGGACACAGAGGGAGGCTGCTGAGTTTGTGTGTGGGTTCTGGAGATCTGAACTCAGCTCCTCATGCTTGAGCTGGATGAAAATGATCTTGTGTACATGAGCTTTGAGCCTTCAGTGGTGACGGTATCATGAACAGATCAGTGTGAACACAACTTGCAGATTCTTCAGGAAACAAAGCCATTCAGGGTTTCTCCTTCTGTGAATCTATTCTCTACCCAAAGGAAAATAATACATACGTGGAAAGTAAAGCTATGTTAGGGGGCAGAATAGAGAGTGTGCTGAGGATTGAGGGATGGATGAGGACCAGAGCAGCAAGAGATCTGAGGAGAAGGAGGAGGAGGGAGGAGGGCTTTATGAAATAGGTGGGTCAAACATGTAGACAGGCAAGGATGCTGGTAAGACCTTGTATCTCAGCTCCAGGAGGCTGAGGTAGAAGGGAATCCAATTGGACCATTTAGTTGGCAAGATGCTGTCTAAAAAAATGTAAACAAAACAAAACAAAAAGAAGAAACCAAATCAGGCATAGTGGTCAACCCTTTTAATCCCAACACTCCGGAAACAAAGACAGGAGTATCAGAGGTTCAAGGCTATCCTTGGTCACAGAGTAAGTTCCAGGTTAGTCTGAGCCATATAAACACTATCTCAAAACAAATAAACAAACAAATAAATAAATAATACATACATACACACATGGCTGTGATATACTCAGCAGTCGACTGTCTGCCTAGAACATACATCACCCTAAATTCAATCCCAAAGGTTAAAAAAAAAAGCAAGAGCTGTATGCATTGCCCTGAATGTTAAGATTTGGTTAACAGGAGACAGCAATGAAAGAGGAATGAGGAAGAGTCCCGAGAATAGTATCTGTACTGAGTAAGGAGATGGGCAGAAAAAGGCATTGAGAGAGGATGGGAAGGGACGTGTGCTCAGGGATGCAGCTACTCAGGCTGGGAGAGAAGACCTCTGGGGACAGACTGGGGAGGACTCGCTCTCAGCTCTCCTGCTCTGGTAGGACCACAGAGGCTCCCAGAGATCGGCAACCTTTGTCTAGTTCAGACTTTTCCTTAAAGTAACACAGCTCACTTCCACAACCCTAGCACCCAGAGAGACTTTGGGGTCAGCCTGGGCTACAGAGTAAAACCCTGTCTTAAAAGCACCCAGCCAAAGACAGTAGCAAAGAAAGATCCCTGTAACACAATTGCCATTTTCCACCTACCTTGAGTGGGGCTCATTATCTTCCCAGGTAGGCTATTCCACTAGAGGAAAAGCCCTAACACATTCCCCCTAGGTCCCCAAGGTTTCCACTGCTGCTCTGCATCTGTCTCCCAAATGGACCAGCAAGATCTAATGCGGCACAGCTGGAGATACGGCTCAGCAATTGAGAGTGTGTACTGCTCTCATAGATGACCTGAGTTAGGACCCAGCACCCTGGGCAGCTCACAGCTGCCTGCAACTCTAGCTCCACGGGATCTGAAACTGTCTTCTGCCTTCTGCTCTTGGCAAACACTTGCACTCATGTGCACATACCCTCACTGAATGGGAAAACTCATTGTTTTGGCCAGGCTGGCTGCCTGATGAGCTTCAAGAATCTGCTTGTTTTGTATCTGCTCCCCTTTCACCCCGGAACTGGGGTTACAGGTACAGGCCGTCTTATGCCAATTTTTATGTGGGTCCTGTGGATCCAGACTCAGGTCCTTACACACGCACGGTCGTCACTCCAGTCTTTGATACTGCATTTAAATCTTATTTTGAACTCAGGCCTTCGAGGTTTTAGCTTTCTGCCCCTTGCCATAACTTTAAGTCTGCAAGGATCACTTAGCTGGCCCTTCCTGGTGTTGTGTAAAAGAATATTTCAGGACTCTCTTCCCCCAGTCCTGTCAGCCTCTGGGGACTCCCTTCCTCACCTCGCTTTCTTGTCTAATTGTTTGCAAATTGCATTGTTAGAATTTCCCCGCAGAGCATGTTCATTCCTTTTGTGGTAGCAACAGGGATCCTTAACCATAAAAAACTCTCTCGCAGGGCGCGCGTGTGTGCTCCTTTTCCAAAAAGAGGTTTTGGGCTTTGCTATCATATTTTCCAGGGGTTCAGGGATCCATAAAAGGTCAAGAAGTGCCGTTTGGAGTCTTTGTGGGATTCTGTTTATCTTGCTGGATGTTTTGACATTGCATCTGGCCAGGCCAGTCTTCCTCCCAGGCCATCATGAACTTGACAGCATCTCAGAACTGGCTTCATTTCTGCCCCTCCCCCCTAAATTCTGCCCTGCCCCTCGCCATTCCTTGGGGGCTCGCTTTGGTTGAGAGAGGTGTTCACAGTTGCAGTTCTTTCTCCAGTGGTCCCTCTTTTGGCAGTGGGGGCCTTCTCACCGCACCCCCGCTGCCTGTTCTGAGGCAGTCTCACCACAGAGCCTGCTCAGGACTCTGAGGCTGTCTTGCTTCTGCTTCCTGACTGCTTATATGCCCAGTAAGCCTCTTTCCAGAACCTTCTGGATCTGTATAGGGCACGTGTCCCTCACCTGGGATTCCCCCTTCAGACGCGTGTGCTCCCTCCCCCGCTTCTTGACGCTCAGCACGCACATGCGCCTTCTCCTACCAGTTTAACTTTTCTTTAGGGTGGCGTCCATTGTCAAACAAGAGTAACTCCCATCTCCCAAACATTTGGTCACACGCAGGAGAGCATATGCACCTTCAAAGATTTATTTTTTAATGAAGTGTACGAGTGTGTCTGTGAGTGGGTTTGCGCATGTGAGTGGAGACGCCTGCGGGAGGCCAGAAATGCTGGATCCCCCGGAGCTGGAGTTATAGGCGGTTGTGAGCCATCCAGTCTGGGTGCTGGGAATTGAACTCTGGTCCTCATCAACAGCCATACACACCCCTAGTCTCTGAGCCATCTCTCTAGTCTCTACTTGCAAGAAATCTTAATCACTTTGCATTTACATACATTGTCCATGGTATGAGCTGTTGGAGACAGAAGAGTCACATTGTAACTTAGCCAATGCAGGGACTGGGACTTAGAGTGTCTCAGATTTCCTTGGGAGACTTTGGCGTTGGAAAATATGAGCCAGCAGTTTGGCTGGTCTGGTCTGATTTCACCTTCTCAGACTTGGGGCAACAGAGGAGATTCAAATAATGGCCTCCTTGGTCCTGCCCCTTCTTCCATTATATTCCCACCCACACCAGCCCTCAACTCAGCCTCTATGTGCTGAAAAGAAGGGTTGCTGAACAGTGGTGGTGCACACTGCACTCTCTTAATCCCAGTACTTGGTAGACAAAGGCAGAAAGATCTCTCTGAGTTCGAGGCCAGCTTGGTCTAAGGAGTGAGATCCAGGAGAGGCTCCAAAGCTACAGAGAAACCCTGTCTTGAAAAACCAAAACCAAAACCAAAACCAAAACCAAAACCAAAAAAAAAAAAAAGAAAAGAAAAAGAAAAGAAAAGAAGGGCCAAAGAACTAGCTTAGAAAACTACAGTCATTAGCTAGAATGTAGCTAGAGTTCATGCATTACCTTGCTGTTTATTCGGTGCATCTTATTGTTGATATTGTTTGTATTAGAATTAATTCTCTCTCTTCCCTTCCCCTCCTGGAACTGGATGGAACCCCAAAGCCTTGCTCATCACACTGTACCACTCTCTCTCCTCTTTCTTTTGTTGTTGTTTGCTTGTTTTGTTTCTAACGACAGGGTTTCTCTGCGTAGCCTTAGCTGTCTTGGAACTTTTTCTGTAGATCAGAACTCACAGAGATCCACTTGCTTCTGCTGGGATTAAAGGCATGCACTATCACGCCCAGCCTACCTTACTAGCTCTTGAATTAAAATTTAGCCTTTTTGATATGTGTTACTGTCTCATTTCTCACAATGGTGACTGATATTTTGCCTGGACTTTGGGGTTTTTATAAACTTGAATAACATCAAATTATCGCCCTAAAGGAATGCTAAGAGTGGCGTGGAAGCAGAGTCATGTATGGTGCACAACGCGTGTAAAAGGCACCAAGGAGAAGACAGATGTAGTGAGGGAGGCACTGAGAAAGGAAGTTGGGATGGACTGGCAAGATGGCTCAGTGGTTGCTGCTCTTGCAGAGGATCCTGGTTTGACTTTCAGCACCCACATGGGATCATTAAGAAAGGTATTTTAAGACAATTCTTTGGCACTCGTACCATTTTACCATTTCCTAAAGATAAAAGCCAATTTGCATGTAAATGAGATAGATGTACTTGGTTACTTTTTGATAGATAATTGTATCATATCTAAGCATTTAATTAAGAAAAAATGTAGATCACCTTCAGCGTTTTCCAGAATTGGTTGATATTTTGATTTTATAATTGTCGAAACTGAGAATACTCTTTATACCAAGGCATAGTACACAATGGCAGAAATATATTCAAGACCATTTCAGAAATGGCTGGAAATTTGCTCCAATCTCAACCCCAAATTCACCAACCAAATAATTTTTTATTGTTTGAGAATTTCATACATGCGTATAATGTCTTGATCAAACCCGCTTCCTACTTCCTCCCCTTCCTGTTCTTCCCGTCTCGCTATTCCCTTCCAACTTCACGTGGTCTTCTTTTGCAAACCCACCACCAAGTTCACTTAGTAGTGCCGGTGTGTGCACGGATGCAGGTCCATCTCCTGGGCTGCAGGCAGCCTCTCAGGGACCACATCCCTGAGGAAAACTGACTTTCCATCAGCAGCTATCAAACAACCAATTTTGAGATGGGGGTCCTTTGAATTCACTGCACAGCGCCAAAGCTGACCTTTGACCCTGATCCTCCTGCCTCCACATCGCAAGTGTCACCGCACCCAGGGCCTTGCCCATGTCAGGCAAGCACGCCTTAACTGAGCTACATCCTTAACCTTCCCTTAATGGTTATTAAATAAGAGGCAAGGCAGAAAACTGCAAACAGCAAACTTTAAATCAAGCATTCTGATGCCGCCCAGTCCAAAGGCATACTAACTGGAGACATACTGAGTGTGATGGTAGGAAAACATGTAAAGTCTTTGTTTCCCATGAGCGATTATGTTTTTATAAAAATGGAAAACTTTGTATGCACAGGAGAAACTCTGTAATTAATAGCACATGGCTTGGGCTGCTGAGATGGCTCAGAGGCTCATGGCGCCTGTTGCCAAGCCCGATGACTGAGTTCAATCCCCAGAATCCGTGTGGTGGAGGGGGAGCGCTGAGTCCTTCAAGTTGTCTCCCGACCTCCATGCATGCGGTCCCCCAATAAATAAATAAACAAATGCATATAATACAAACGTAAAAGTAGCATATGTCTCTAATATGAGCTAAGGTGTTTTGGGCAACATTATGTGATGGTATGTGAATCGCAAAAATGAGTGTGTTGTATGTTCAGAACCAAAGCTGCCGTAAATCACGTGATGCAGCATGCGTGGGACCTGCCAGAAACAGCTCAGATTCGTATGGTGTTTGATTTCGAATAAAGTTTTGGTCATATCACATTAAAGAAAAATCTCCTACTGTCGCCAGGTTTTCTGGGACCCCCACATTCAGTTTGTAATTCCATATGGGGTTGTGATCCCCAGTCCAAGAGTGTGGGATCCTTTGGAGGCAGACAGCACAACGCCCTCAGCGTGTGGCAGCTGCGAAAGGGTTGCTGCTCTCTTTGTCAGCATACAACTTGTTCAGCGGGTCGCTTCAGTAATTCAGAAAAGGTAGACTGTGTGAGTTCATTTTACGATCTCGACAAAGGAAAGCTTAGAAAACCGGGTGCTCATTGACTTAGTACAGTCTGGGTCTGAAGGTTTACCACGAAGCATTCTCTGACCACTGAGAGGGATGGGTGTGAGGGTCTACATAGAGACCCAAAGGTCCAAAGGAAGAATCCTTTAAGAAGCAGGGTGAGGAGGGCAGATGAAGACAGCCCCAGGGTTGTTTCAGGAGTATGAGCCTCTGATTGTTGGACTCCGATGGGTGGGGTACAAGAGTAGAGAGAAGGGATGGAAAGGAAGGTGGTGAGGCAGGGGTGCCCTGCCTGGAAAAGAAGACACGATTGGCTTTTTCCTTCTAACACCCCTATATCCAAGGAGTCTGGGATGATTGGAAGCATCACCCCAGTCCCTGGCATCCATCCTAAGCCACTTCCCTTGGGTGATGCCTTGGTCCGGACTTCACCTCCAGGAAAGCCCACCAAATGCTGACCACTCCCACAGGCTATTTAGGCTGGGGAGAGGGGTAGGAACACGTGGTTGCAGGTTTTTTCTTTTTTTTTTAAGTTTTTTTTTTTTTTGGTTTATTTTATTTTTTTTAGTTGTTGCAAAAAAAAAATTTCCGCCTCCTCCCCATTTCCCATTTCCCTCCCCCTCCTCGCACACTTCACCTCCTCTCCCTACTCCCTTACCCCTCTCCCTCTCCCCCCCACTCCATTCCCCCTCCCTCTCGAGAATGAAGAGCAGTCCAGTTTCCCTGCCCTGTGTGAAGTCCAAGGTCCTCCCACTTCTATCCAGGACCAGGAAGGTGAGCATCCAAACAGGCTAGGCTCCCACAAAGCCAGTTCATGCATTAGGATCGAAACCTAGTGCCTTTGTCCTTGGCTTCTCATCAGCCTTCATTGTCCTCCACGTTCAGGTTTGCGTGGCCTCTCCCTCTCTGTCTTCACCCCTCCCCCCATGCTCCCTACCACCCGGGAGCGCTGCATTCATTAAACGTGGGCATCTTTGATTTGGTCTAATCTGGTCTGATTGGAGTTATTTTGCCTTGGCGGAGAGGCTTCTTGTAAGATTATACCTAACAGTTCCTTCTTGGGAACTTCTTCATGGCTTCCCTCTGCTCCTTCCTGGGGACTTCTTCATGGTTGTCAGACCAGGGCTGAGGACTCCCGGGTCTTCCCGGGTTGGAAACAACCAGGGGCACAGGGAAGTGAGGCCCGCTGCTGCTGCAGGAGATTCTGCTCCAAACTCCCAGTCTCCCAGTCACCCTACTCTTCGTCATCCTCCCAGGGAAAAGCCGAATCCCGGGAGGGGCTGGGGTGGGGGTGCTGTGTTTCACCGAGGCCTTGGTCTAATGCCCGGCTTTTTCCGGTGCTGTATCAGGATTCAGTCAGACAGAGCTGGTGACTCCTTGTAATAGTCAAGACAGGAAGTGGTCAAGACCTAGAAATAGAGCAGGCGGTGGGGGTGGGAGGGTGCGACTGGCTGGCCCTAGGTGCCTTCTTGGCACAGAATTCCTGGGCTTGGTTTGGGCTGCATGGCACTAGAGATCACTTCTCTACGGGCTCCTAAGTTTTATCTCAGAAAGCAAGATATTCAAGCGCATTTTAGTCAAAAGATGGGAGCTTTCCCGTCAGCCCACAATGAAACAGTCAAGGCTGTCTGGCACCTTGTACCTTATTTACAGCAAGGGAAACTGGATTATAGAGTCAGCGTCGAGTCAGATGGATCTGTTTTTAATCCCATCTTTGCCACTAACTACTTGGGCTCTCTTAAGCTAATTACCCCGTCTCTCTGAGGTGCTGTTTTTTGCTCATGTAAAATTAGTATTCTCGTGTCTATTTTGTGTTCACTGAAAATAAGAAGTATAATGGGAAAAAATGTTTAACATAGTATTTAGCCCCTAATACTGCAAGAATAAATGGCAAGTAATAGAATAATAATGAACAATATAATAAATATATTTTCATACCTCCAAGGCTCAGTTTCCATCTCTTTAAGATGCGCTATTGTAGCTGTGCTGTGGTGGTGCACACCTTTAATCCCAGCCTTAAGGAGGTAGAGGCAGGTGGATCTCTGTGAGTTTGAGGCCACCCTGGTCTAACAGAGCGAGTTCCAGGATAGTCACTTACACAGAGAAAACCCTGTCTTGAAAAACCAAACCAAAACCAAACCAACAACAATAAAACAAACAAACAAAAAACCCAAACCATGAGAACAGGAAATGATCAGTATTTAATGCTAAATATGGTGGGTGCTCTCGGTTTCTATTTCCTACCCTTAGGAGGAACTCTGGGGGGGGGGGTGGGCCTGGCTCAGGAGCCATCACGGTAAAGGAAAGTAGCCTAGCATGAAGGAAGGAGGCCATTCCTTTGCCTGGAGACCTGTGGAGCTAACTCCTCTCACCCTCTTTTTTTGTGGTGTTGGGGGGCCAAACCCTGGGTCCTGCATATGCTCAGGGAAGTGAGCGAGAGCCCTAGGCTTGGAGGTGACTCTTGGAGGGAAGTGTTAAGGGACTGGGGAGCCACTGACTAGGTCCTGCTTCTACAGAGAGGCTGGCAGAGTGGCAGAAACAGTGGTTAAGCCGTGGACAGTGGCTAGCGTGAGGCCTTCCAGTACCCTAGGGCTCTAGACTCCAGGATTCCCCCTCTCTTCTTAACCCTTGAGGTTGCAGACCCATTTAGAAGCTGGTGAAACAGAGACAGAGCACAAGCGTCTGCCTACTAGAGAGGGTCCACAAAGCTCCCAAAACTCTTCGGTGAAGAACATCTCCCTGGCAGCAGTAGAAGCAGGTTTGCCAGTGCTTGGGACGAGGGAGCTTGTCTTAGCAGCACTACTTCAGAGCTAGGGAATAGCCACTGGCTCCTCCCAAGGTGTAGCAAAGGGGCAGAAGACCGGACCCGGATCTTTGGTGAGTTTGTTCAGCACCGACAGTGCCGCAACTTACCATACCCTCTTGCCTCAGTTCAGCCAGCACTGGCGAGAGCGGACAGCTAATGACAGCCAGCGGCATCAAAGCCATTGGTTTCCGGACTTGTAGGCAGATGTTGGGACTAGACTGAGAACCCAGACCCATACCTGCTGGCACTTCATCTCTTTAGTCTCATGGAGAAAACATTTCTTTGGCTCATAGCTATAGAGGTTCAAAGGCATGGTGCCTGCGTTAGTTTAGTTCCGGGGGGGGGGGGACCCTATGGCAAGTGGCAGATGGCAAAGGGGAAGTGTGTGTGGGGGGAGCAGTACGTCTTCAACTGGAAGAAGCACATTGGACAAGGCCAGACCTGCTCTTTTTATAATAGCTTTCTTTTTTCTTTTCTTTTCTTTTTTTTTTTTTTTTTGGTTTTTCGAGACAGAGTTTCTCTGTAGCTTTGGTGCCTGTCCCGGAACTAGCTCTTGTAGACTAGGCTGGCCTCGAACTTCCAGAGATCCACCTGCCTCTGCCTCATGAGTGCTGGGATTAAAGGCGTGCGCCACCACCGCCTGACTTATAATAACATTCTTAGGAAGAAATGACAAAGGGTCTTAGGGACCTGCTGAGTTGGCCATGTGTGAAGCATCTCACCCTTCCAGGGGCTTAGACCTCCTGTTAGGCTCCATCTCAAGGCTCACATTGCCTCCCAGTGAACAGAAACCTTTGGTGGGATACAGTCAGACCACATCTAAACACAAGCACAGGAGGACTGGTTCGGAGAGGAGCAGCAGGCTCACATTCCTGAGCCACTATTGCACACCAGCTAATGAGCTAAATGAACATTACTTCAGTCCCATCTCACAGGGCAGGGAACAGAAGTTTCGGACAGTTAAATGCCTTCCCAAGGTAAACTGTGAGGCTGAGATTAAAATTCTGGCTATTTTCAGCCAGAACCTGGAGACAACCTAAATGCCCCTCAACTAAAGAATGGATAAGGAAAATGTGGTACATTTACACAATGGAGTACTACACAGCAGGAAAAAGTAACGACATCTTGAAATTTGCAGACAAATGGATGGAGCTAAAAAAACATCATTTTGAGTGAGGCAACCCAGGCCCAGAAAGATAATTATTGTATGTACTCACTCATAAGTGGTTTTTAAACACAAAACAAAGAAAACAAGCCTACAAATTACAATCCCAGAGAACCTAGACAACAATGAGGAACTAAGAGAGAAATACATGGATATAATCTACATGGGAAGTAGAAAAAGACACGATATCCTGAGTAAATTGGGAGCATGGGGACCTTGGGAGAGGGTTGAAAGGGAGGGGAGAGGCAGGGAGGGGAGCAGAGAAAAAAATGTAGGGCTCAATAAAAATCAATAAAAAAATTCTGGCTATTTTCAACAGTCTCCTTTTTAAATTAAAAATTACTTTATTTACTTGTATGTGCATGTGGTTGTGTCCATGTGTGGCCGCTTAGGTGTGAAGGTCAGATCCTCCATGTAGGCCTCAGGGATCTAAAGTGGTCAGGTTTAGTCTCAAGGGCATTTACGGAGCCATTTAACCAAGTTGAATAAGGACACCGGAGACATCTAAAACGCGTATTGGGAGCTGGGTAGAGAATTTGTTCTTACTAGAGCTGAACCCTTGGAGTTGGGCTGGGGGACTAGCGACTTAGAGAGGCATCAGAACAAGAATTTGTGGCCAGGGCACAATTTGAAGCCAAGAAGTAGCCCATATCAGAAGGAGGCATCTTTCATCTTGAGGATTAGCTGCGGAAAGTTTATGAATTGCTTTGAGGACATGACATGGGTTGTCACGTGACATCCTTGTGGGCACAGTGTTTCCGTCCAGGCTTGATGAGACTGTCACATATATGTGGAGCTGGGATGCCAAGTTGAGGGGCTCTCACTTTTTTCTCAGCAGAGGCAGGGCTGGCTCCGTGAAGACATAGTTTCCTTCTGAGCCTGAAGTAGATTTCCCAGGGCCCTCGGTCATTGCATCCTTAGCTTCCTGGGAGCCGTCAGGCACATGGGAAACATTTCCCAATGTGGGCGAGTGACTGATAGGGCCGAGTTCATTCCTCCCAGTTTCCTTGATCCCTTCCAAGGGCACTTTCTAAGACAGCTTCCAGAACAGTGAAACTCTAAGTTAGGCCTTTTGATTTTTTTTTTTTAAATCAGTGTGAACTCAGTTAAGCTCATTCTTCTGTGAGCCAAGGACCAGCTGGGTCATTTCAATGGACAGAAGGAGATCCTCTGCCAAGCATGTAGGAGGAGAAGCCTTTGAGCCAAGAAGCTACATCACACTTCGTCTCCTTAACCAGAGGAGTGGATTTTCACCAAGAGCTCTGCAGTCTTTCCACAAATAATGGCACCGAGAACACCATTCTCTGCGGTGTACCAGTTAGGGGCTTTCCTAACTCTGGTCTCACAGAACTGAGTAGCCTGGACTGTGGCTTGGGATCAGGTGTGTGTGGGGAGATCGGTAGACACTAGGGGGAAAGTGTGGAAAACAGAAGACCAACGACAGGTCTCGGGGTTGGGTGGCAGGATGCACGCTTCTGCATGCAGGAGACTCACTATGGCTTTCTCAGTAGTTTAACCGAGAGCTGGACACTGGGGGCTGCTGATGTGGGATTCTCCTCTGTAGGCTGTGAATATATTTTATTGCCAATGGATAATAAAGAAGCTGTTTTGGCCAATGGCTTAGCAGAGTAGGAAATCAGGACAGAGATAGAGCAAGAGAAAGTAGGCGGAATCAGAGAGATGCCTTGTAGTAGCCGAAGGAGACAGATGCCAGAACTTTAGCCAGTTGGCCACAGCCTCGTGTTGATACACAGAATAATAGAAATGGGTTAATTCAAGATATAAAAGCTAACCATAAATACCTGAGTCACTGGCCAAACAGAATTGTAATTAATATAGTATCTGTGTGATTATTTGGGTCTGAACAGCCAGGAAACAAAAGAGCAGTCTCTGCTACAGACTGCTGCCACCTCTTGGAGATGTTGGGGGGCAGGGAGTCAGCCCCAACCAGAGTGATGAATTCTCCCTTAAGTGACTCCCCAGAAAGCTCATGCCCCAGGAATAAGGACCACGCTCTAGAGTGAACAACCAGCTCCCTAAAGGCTACTGATGGCAACCATGCTCAGGAAGAGATGCTCCACAAGAATCACAATCCTGGAGATGCAAATCCAAACAAGTAGGGTTGGATGATGGGTTGCCATGGCCCCAATCCAGACCCTTCTATCCACCAACAATACCTGCATGTGGATGGTTACGCTATGCATTTGAAGGAAAAGGCGCTAGCAACCAAGAAAGGCAGGGGAGTGTACTCTCGTAACCTCAGTACAAGGAGGCTGTGGCAGGAGGATCACGAGTCTAGGGTCAGCCTGCATGGTATAGAGAGATGCTGCAACAAAAGCCAAAACAAAACAAAACAAACATAGAACAAAAGACTATCCAGATGTCTGAGGATGCTTAGAGACATCAGTCTGATCCCTAGATCCCTGGAGGGAGAAAACCGACTCCCCTAGAGTTTTCTTGACCTTCACACGTGTGCAGTGGCACACACATGTCCCTTCCCCAACAATAATAAATAAAATGAAACAGTAATAAAAAGATTGAATGTGGAGACACTGGGAACTGAGTCAGGAGTTAATAATTATATTATAATTATATACTTTTTATAATACATAAATCAGTACTTATATAACAGTCCAACAAACCCCAAGAGAAACAGACCCTTAGGTGAAACAGAATTAGTTAATAAGAATTTTGTGCGTGGCTGTGTAAGAGCACATGTGTCGGGTCTAGAGGTTGACATTAGATGTTTTTTGTTTCTTTATGCCACAGGGTCGCAAGCTGAACCTAGAGTTCACCTTTTGGGAAGACTAGCTAGCTAGTGAACCTTAGAGAGCTTCTTGTCTTCACTGCCACACTTTTTCTCTCTCCTTTCTCTTTTCTATTTTAAACTGTGGGTGTTAGGTGGGGGTCCAGCGCAGATCTCTAAACTTTGGGGAAGACACTTTACTTACTGAGCCATCTCCCCAGGGCCAGCTGACTAGATTTTTTTTTTTTGAGACAGGGTTTCACAGTATATCATTGACTGTTCTTGAACTCATTTTGTAGACCAGCTTGGCCTCGAACTCACAGAGATCCACCTGCCTCTGCCTCTGGAGTGCTGGGATCAAAGGCTTGTAACACCTCTCTTTACCCTCCCCCCATCCCCTGCTAGAATTTTAAACAACTATTGTAAACAGACTTAAAAACTTAAAGAAGAGCCGGGTGGTGGTGACACACGCCTTTAATCCCAGCACTCGGGAGGCAGAGGCAGGCGGATCTCTGTGAGTTAGAGGCCAGCCTGGTCTACAAGAGCTAGTTCCAGGACAGGAACCAAAAAGCTACGGAGAAACCCTGTCTCAAAAAAAAAAACAAAATAAACAAACAAAAAACTTAAAGAAGAACAGGGACCTGACTGAAGTTGAAGAGATGAGGAATCTCAACAGAGAAATTGAAAGCAAAAAGGGAACCAAAAGAAAATACTACAGTTTGAAAAGCAGATTTTTTTTAAAAAGCAATGTCTGAAGTGACAATCCTTCCCCGATAATCTCAGCAGAATTAGGAGAGGCAGAAGAAAGGATCAGAGATCATGAAAAGAGCTCAGTAGATTGGTGCACACTACAAGCAATAGATGGATTGAAAAAAAAAAAAAAACAAACCCGGGTGTGCTCGGCAATAGAGCAAGCATCTGGGATTTGTGAGATCTTAGAGACCATCTCAACAGAACAAAACCTGAGCCTCAGCAGTGTGCAAGACACCATTTAGTCTAAAACACGTAAAGAGAAAAAATATTTGAAGAAATGATGGCTATAGGTTTCTAATATGTACAGTGAAGACAAACCACTTATATATCTAAGTTTCTGCCCCAGAACTCAAACACAAATACAAAGTTACCAGAGAGTGAAGTGGCTTTAAAAAAAGTCAAAGACAAAGAAAAAAATGTAAAGGTAGTCAGGAGAAAAACTGGGACAAACTGAACAACAAAATAATGATAGTATTGGATTATAATAATCCATGGAATAAATATCCATGGGCGTATAGTGATATGAATCCATTAATTTTAGAAACAGAAGCAGGACAGCTCTTCCTTGTGTAGAATACTAATTAATCCCTTGAAGGAAGTAGGAAAGCCTTGTTAAACACGTAGCAGCGAATGTTGCAGTTATGAAACACTGATGGAAAATTTAAAAAATAAGGGAGACACCAGTGAGAAGCACTTGCTGGCAGGCCTGACAACCCACTAATTTTGCCATCCAGCCTTCATCACTTGTTCTTTTGTTTTTAAAATTACATTTCATTTATTTACTTGTGTGTGTATATGTGTGTGTGTCTCATCCCCGCCCTTCTGCCCCCAGCCCTCAGTCCACAGTGGCTTGTGTGGCATTCAGAAGCGATCTTGTTGGGGTCAGTTCTCTTTTCTGTTCTCTTCCGTGTGGGGCTTGGGGATGGAACTCGGGTCTTGGGACACAGAAATAAATTACCTTTCTTATGAAATATGCATTAATTAATGAAATACGCATCAGTAACAAAGAGGAAAATGGTGGCTTTATAGCGAGCAAACCTGGGAAGATACTATCATAACTTGCCATCAAAGTCAACCTTCTCAGTAATAAGACATATTAACATTATGTGCTCCTGAGGTTATCTTCAAAGGCAACCATGCTGATCATTTTTGTGGCATTCTTGTCCAAAATGAGGCAATCATGAGAAAACAGAAGACAAACTAAAAAAAAAAAAATTGGCGGCTTTTTAAAAACATCTAAGTGATGAAAAAGAAAGAAAATGTGACACTCTGCACCTTCCTGGACATTCTTCCTGGGCTTTAATCCCAATGGCTATTCTCCACCTTGAGTCTGTTTGAGAAAGCGGCTTAGACTTCAGTCTGCATTTTCATGCACTCTACTCAAAATGGCTTTCCTGGGCTGGAGAAATGGCTCAGTGGTTAAGAGCATTGTCTGCTCTTCCAAAGGTCCTGAGTTCAATTCCCGGCAACCACATGGTGGCTCACAACCATCTGTAAAGAGGTCTGGTGCCCTCTTCTGGCCTGCAGACATGCACACAGACAGAATATTGTATACATAATAAATAAATATTTAAAAAACATACAAACAAACAAACAAACAAAAAACAAAATGGCTCTCCTGGCCTCAGCTTTCAGGGGACCTGCAGCTCCCAAGCTTGATTGCACAGACCCAGGCACTCAACACTCACTGGGTGTCCTCCTAATCCAGGATTCTGGGAATGGGCTCTCATTGGCAGAGCTCTTAGCCTACACAGACCCTTGTTTATTATTCTGTATCCACAAAGCATGCCACTGGCTGAAATATGGCCACCAGGAACTGTCCTTGTTCACTTAGGGTTTAGAGAGCAGGGCGAGGAAGCAGTTAGAGAAAGAGGGTAGGCCATTGACCCAGGCAATGCCTGCATCTCTGCCAACTGCGCCGTGTACTCTTCTCGGCATAGTTAGAAACCATCCTTTCAGTTTTCCAATCAGGGATGATGTTTAAAAAGTAAGACTATGCAAATGTCAAAGATTGAAGGAGAGTTGGGAGATACAACTTCAAATTTGAAGCCAAAACGAATATTTCTTCCTTTAAATTGTGTCTGTCAGGTATGTTGAGAAAGTAATGTAATACTGGAAGTACTAAGGGGAGGGCCAGCGAGATGGCTCACTGGGTGGAAGAGCTGGTTGAGCAAACCAGATGACTGACCCGAGTTCCATCCCTGGATTCCACGTTGTCCTCTGACCTCAACGTGTATGATGGCATGCATGTACCTGCATACACCACACACACATGCACACACACACACACACATGCACGCACACATAGACACACACCCATACACACACATAGACACACACATATAGACACACACAATGCAATTAACTTGAGGATGTAATAAGATAGGGGGACCTCTGACAAGCTATAAAGCTATTTCTAAGAAATATCATTAAAACCAGAGTGAAGTAACTGGAGGTTAGGCATATTTGTTTAAGGAGAGTTGTAAGCATTGCTAATTAAAAAATAATTAATGTATCTTTATTTTATGTGCATTGGTGTTTAGCCTGTGTGTATGTCTGAGGAAGGTTGTCGGATCACCGCAGTTACAGACTATTCTGAGTTGTTGCCATGTGGGTGCTGCAAACTGAACCCAGGTCCTCTGGAAGCACAGCCAGTGCTCTTAACCACTGAGCCATCTCTCCAGCCCCAGGAGTTGCTAAACTTCAGATACTTCCCAGGATGAAGGGAAGTGTTTCTAGATAGAAACTCAGAATTATACAATGGTGTTCAGTACCAGAAACAGGAAATATGTGGATGAATCTGATCTCCTTATTTAAGGGATTAAATAAATTAAAATACTGTTTAAAATTAAAAATGACATTGTGAATTACTGCTTTGTGTGTATGTGTATATGAGTGTGTGTGGGACAGGTACACATGTGTGTAGTTGTAGGTACCCATGCGTGGATGGGACGCTCAGAGCATGAGGGGGGTGTTCTGCTCTGTTACATTCTGCCTTATTGTTTTAAGCTGAGGTTTCTCACTGGACCTGGAGCTAGGCTAGCTGCCAGCCAGCCTTCCATCTCTGCACTCCTTCCCATGGCACTGGGCTCACAGGCCAGTGTATGTCTGTGCTTGGATACAGGTGCTGGAGATTTGAACCCAGGTTCTCATGTTGGTTCAGCAAGCACTCTTACCCATTCAGACGTCTCCCAGCCTCACTAGTATTATTATTTTGCTTGAGATGGGGTTTTGCTATGTAGCCTAGGCTGAGCTCAAATGGCCATCCTCCTGCCTTACCCTCAAGTGCTAGGACTGAGACATGTATCATCATGTTCTGCTATGGCTCACTCACTATGTATAAGACACTAGGTTGTAATAGCATAAAAATGCAATTGTGGTGGAGCCATGGTGGCGCACACCCAGCACTCGGGAGGCAGAGGTAGAAGGATCTCAGTGAGTTTGAGGTCAACCTGGTTTACAAAGTGAGTTCTAGGACAGCCAGGGCTATACAGAGAAACCCTGTCTTGAAAAACGAAGGAGGAGGAGGAGGAGGAGGAGAAGAAGAAATAGATAAATAAATGCAATTGTGTGAACTAATTTGTACAGTTGTAAAGTCCTTACCTGTTACACAAAATGCTATAATATCCTGGTGTTGGGGAGGTCTGAGGGAGAAGTTCTCACCTCTGCCTAGGATGAAGCCGGAAGATGAGGAGTGTCAGACAAGATGGTATGGAAGAGATGACATTTGAGGTGTTTTGAAAAAATAAGTGGAATTTTCCAAATGGAAAGAGGAAGGGAGGTCAGTCAGATGGAAAGGCATGGGACATTAAGGAGTAAAAAGAATCTCCTGGGGGAAGAGCGAGTGATGGGTCAAGGCGTCAGGTCTCTTCTTGCCACGCCCCTCCCCCAAGGTTTCCTGTAGCTCAGGCTGGCTTATATTGCCCTAAGTACTCAAGAACTACCTGGAACTTCTGGTCCTCCTGCCTCCTTAGCGCTGGAATTACAGGCATACACCATCACTTCCTGCTTTTGTAGTGCTGGGAATGGAACTCAGTGCACACAAGTAAGCGCCCTACAGATTCCAGCATCGCCAGCCCTACTCTCGTTTTCACACCGTTACCGTTCTTGCGCCAGGATACACAGCCCCAATCGCTTCCTATGGCCTCAGCTTCAGTATTTTGCAACTTTTGAGCTTCTAGAGGTTTCCTATCTAAGGGAAGACCCAAGGAAACTAGCGTAGGGGATAGGAATAGCAGGCAAGTGATCTCTGGAAGGAAAAAAACTAACAAAAATAGTGAAGTTGAGTTTGGAGGCAATACAGTGGTGACTGCCCTGAAACGGCCAGAAGACGCGTGCTAAGTGCAAGCGAACATTTCTAGACAGAGGCTCTTCACAGATCTATCTTCTCTAACACAAGTTGGAGACGTGGAAACTGCCAAGAGGCTGCAGGGAAAGCTTTCGACAGCTGCCTGTTAAGGAGTGACAGAGAGACTGAATGAGACTGGAAATAATCAAAGTGAGCCAGGCGAAGTGAAGTATCAGTGTGTTGCTGTCTCTGCGGAGGTGGGACTAGAAGAGTCCAGGAAGTGGCCCTGTAGCTACTTTCTTTCCTTCTTTTCTTTTTCCTTTCTTCTTTCTTTCTTTCTTTCTTTCTTTCTTTCTTTCTTTCTTTCTTTCTTTCTTTCTTTCTTTCTTCCTTCCTTCCTTCCTTCCTTCCTTTTTTTTTTTTTTTTTTTTTAACCAAGCATCCAGGCCCAAACCCCTGGGACCCAGATGCGCACTCGACCCTGTGGAGCTCGGTCCCCACTAGTGAGTTCTCAGGTGGATCCTCGTGGAGAAGGAAGGGCTGGGTAGGTTCTAAAGAGAGGCGTGTCAGTTTTCCCGTAGCGCTCGCAGCCTCAGGCAGGGTCCGGACCGGCGCCCGAGGGGAGGGAGCGCACGCCCTTGGCCCGCCCCGCGCGTCCCACCCACTGCGTCCCCTCCTCTTCCCTCCCCTCCCGCCGCGGGAAAAGCAGCCGTGGGCGCCAGGCTCGCTGTGGCACGCGGTGTGTGAAGGACAGCGGACAGGATGCGAGCGCGGCGGCCGGGGTGGCTCTGGGCAGCTCTGCAGGCGCTGGGGACACTGGCGGGCGTTGTCGTTGGAGGTGAGGGAGGCGAGTGTGCCAACTGCCATGGGGCCGTGGGACCCCGGAGCTCGGGCTGGGAAGCTGAGGAGCTGGGGGGCGGGTCCTTCCTCCGCTGGCCTCGAGGGCGCGTCGCGGGTGGCAGAGGCAAGGTGGGGCTCCGCGGGGCGGCCCCAGTGCCCTGGCAGAGGGATGCGGCTCACCTGCTTGGGTGAGTGCGTACACGCGGGATTGCCCCTTTCTCCGAGTAAGGCATGTCTCTCCCCTCGAGTTTGTTCATTTGGCTGCTCCACTCTTTAAGGAGGAGCATTCGAGTCCTTCTGGGACAGATCTCGTAACCAACACGCCCTGACTGTGTGCTGGGAGTCAGCACGGACATCCTTGGGGCTGGCTTTGTCCCTTCTAAGGGCAGCTCACACCATCAGTTAGTTGCCTGGGCAGTCAGCTTTTAGTCTCACTGGTGCTGCGGGATGGGGAGTGGTCCAGTCAGCAGAGCCGTAGGGGAGCGGGAGGTGATATTGCTGGAGATGGAGAAACTGACGTTCTGGGTCAGCTGGAGCAACTTCGTGTGTGTGTGTGTGTGTGTGGTGTGTGTGTGTGTGTGTGTGCGCGCGCGTGCGCGCGTGATAGGGTCTCACGTATTTCAGGATGCTTCACACTGTGTAGTCGAGGGTGACCTTGAACTTCAGACCCTCCTGTGCCTTCACTAATGAGTGCTAGGATTACAGATGGGCACCACTGCCCAGGGTTTATGCGCTGCTGGGATTTGAACCCAGAGTCTCCTCATACCAAGTGCACTTTATTAATTGAACTACATCTCCAGACCCAGATGGACTAACTTTTTTTTTAGGGTAAAATTTTATTAAAGTTGATTTTGAGGCTAAATTTTAGTGGTCACCTTCAAGACCCTTCCGTGAAGATATAGATAAACCACCATGGGCCGGGCAGGATATTTCAGGAAAACTTTCGGTTGCCCATTGTTGCTGAAGCTTCCCAAGGACAGATGAAAACTGTGATCTTTACCCTACATTGGACGAGCCTTGTGACCACAGAACAGAAAGCAGAATCTCCAGCATTGTGCCCTGGAGATGTTTGAGCCTCTGGTAGCTGCTGCTTGCCATTGACTGGGAATGGGGAAACTTACCAGAAAACATGATGTTTCTTACAGATAGACAGGCTAACTTCCTCGAACGTAAAACCTTAAAAAAAAAAAAAACCTCACCACTTCTGAATTTTAAATTGACATAGATGGCAGGGTAAAGTGTGGAAATGCACACACAAGTACCCTGTGCAATCAAACCAAGGAGCTGGTGTTCTTTGTTGTATCTGATAACTTCCAGCTCTTCTCTGCTTTTTCTTGAGATGTATTTCAAACACTTTGTGGTTTGTTTCTATCGAGATAGCTTTCAAAGTAACTCCTGGGTGTCATCATCATCATCGCCGTTATCATCATCTGTAATTTGAGAAGAGAGCCCTGAGTTCACAGATGGTGCCTAGATAGCAGAGTGCTTGATCAGCTCTAGTGAGGATGAAGTATATCTGCTACTTTGGTCCCTCACTTTCTCTCACCTTTCCTGAACTCACGTATTACTTGTTGGCTTGGTTCACACAGTTGCAATGATCCATACAGGATCACACTGCTCGGGTATAGCTAAGTCTGGGTCTAAAGATTCTTTAATGGGGATGGGGAATGTGGGGAGGCTGGACTGAGAAAGTGGGAGGACCTGGATTCTGTCCCCAGAACCTATTTAAAAAGGTTGGTGTAGTGGTGTGCTTGTAATTCCAGTACTGGGGAGGAGACAGAGGCAGACAGCTCCCTGGGGCTCACTGGTGAACCAGTCTGGTCTATTTGGGGAGCTCCAGCAATGATACCCAAGGTTGTCTTCTGGGCTCTGCCCAGGAGCAATTGTAAATGAACATGCTTGGGTAGGTGCACATACTCACCAAAACAAACAGACGAAAGCTGCAATACCGCTAGGCTATCTGTTCCCAGATCTGCTGTGATTGAAATACCCCAGAGAGGTGACGGCTTGTGCTGAGCTAGCCTCAGATTCCCTCTGAGAAGCAGGTGGAGTCCTGTCGAGGATCAGAGGACTCTAGAGCACCCTGTGAAAGAAGTGTTTGTCATACTTGCGGCAGAGCTGCAAGTATCATTAGGGCCCCAGGGAAGCAGGTGTCCTGGGATGAGGGGACAGCTGTTTGGGGACACGCAGTGTTGAAGGGACACAGAAGGAGTGAGGTGGCACAGAGAGGCTGTCCGGAGTAGGAGAGTCTGCTGTGAGGCGACAAGAGTTGTGAGTTTCAGTTTTTATCTACAAAGATAATCATTTATTTTCATCTGAATACTGGGTTGGGTGGCTTCCTCCTATTTAGTGCTCAGTCTAGCCAAGTAGGCCAGAGATGGAGTGCTTATATTTCTTCCAGAGTTTATATTCTGGAAATTCTCCAACTGAAGCCCTCTTTCAGAATCCTCAGGGCCCGGAGAGACGAGGAAAGGAGGAAGGGACCGCTGGGGTTTAAACCAGCAGGATGTAGGTTTGATTCTTGACTTTGCACCTCATTGATCATGTGATCTTGCTAGTGTCTTAGTCATGTTTCCTCACCTGTAAAGTAGGGCCTCTATTGCACAGACTAAACGAGACAAAGGCATAAATTGAGTGTTCTATAGATGGTGGTTCCTGTTGTCATTACTTTTCCTATCAATCACTGGCGTGTACTATGGGCTGTAGACCAGAGCTGCCGCTACTTCATGCATCAATGAAATCCAGGCTCCCAGTTGAGAATCCATTTCTCACATCCTCTTAATTCCGCCCATCTCTCTTTGGTGGCTTGGCACATTCCAGCCCCTCTGGTCCTGTAAGAATCTACAGAGAAGGCCCAGGAGGAGAGAGGCCCACATATTCATTTTTCCCCCTATGAATCTCAACTTTGTAAGATGAAGGTGGTAAAACCCAACACATAAGACTTCAGCCTCCACAAAGTGAGCAGTGTCTGTTTTGTTCAACACTGTGCCCGGTGCTTGGCACACAGGCAGCAAAAGAACTATGTAGGGAATGGTATAGAAAGATATCTAAGCCGGGCGGTGGTGGCGCATGCTTTTAATCCCAGTACTTGGGAGGCAGAGGCAGGTGAGTCTCTGTGCGTTTGAGGCCAGCCTGGTCTACAGAGTGAGTTCCAGGACAGCCAGGACTACACAAAGAAACCCTGTCTCAAAAACAACAAGAAAATAAACAAAACAAACAAAAGACATCTAGAGGTGATGTCTCTTAATTTGAAGAAATCCAATATTTATACATTTGTAACCACAAGTGTTCTTACCTGAATACTCTGGTGTGTGTGTGTGTGTGTGTGTGTGTGTGTGTGTGTGTGTTGTTGAGAACTGAACGCAGGGCTTTGTGCTTGCTGAATGTGCTCTACTGCTAAACCACAACCCCTTTGGCCGTTTGGGCTTTTGCACTGTTGCACATCTTCCGACCAGAGAAGGATGAAAACACAGGGATCCTCTGAAGTGTCTCTCTCCCCTTTGTCCTGTCTTTGGAGGAGTCACTAGAACATTCTTTTCTGTTCTTCCCCTTTGGTTCATGAGCGTGAAGGCGAAGGTGACATGATGGCGAAGGTGACATGTGTCTTCTGGGAATAGCATAAGATAGGACGAGGAGGCCGTGGTGTGACGAGGGGAACCGAATGTGACTCTAGGATTTCCTGAGAGAAATTCTCCCTTTGCAACTCCCTGCACTCCCCGGGTCTCTGTTTATCATCTCCTCCCAGCTGCAAGGATCCTGCCCTTGTTGGCAGGAACAGCCAGGAAGCATGCCCACAGGAACCGCAAGTCATGAATCAGCAGACGGATAATTAACCGGGCAAGGGGTATGTGTGTGACTGAGCAGCTTCGGGGACAAACTACCCTCCTTGCTGCCCACAGGCTGGCCTGCTAGAACTCACCATCCCCTCCTCTGCCTTCTCCCCAAGTGGAAGAGTCCTGTGCCTACCGCTACTCAGGTCACCAGTGGATATGAACCTAGGAGCTGGGAATGATGCTACCCAAGGCTTCTTCTCTTTAGGAACTGACAGAATTTATTGGCACTTGAGACTCTGCAGCAAAATAATAAACTCTAACTTTTCTCTCCAGGGACACGGTGTCCCCAGAAAATTCCCACCCCTTTAAAGGGTTAGAGTTGGGGGCAGTTAAGAGTGCTTGCCGATCTAGCAGAGGACCTGAATTTAGTTCAAGAACCTATGTAGGTGGTTCACAACTGCCTGGAACTTCAGTTTCAGGGGACCTGACACTCTCTTCTGATCTCCCTGGGCACCGAACACATAGTGCACACACATCCATGCAGGTACAATACTCATACACATAAAATAAAAACATATATCTTAAAAAAGGAGGATTGGGCTAGAGAGATGGCTCAGGGGTTAAGAGCATATAATACTCCTCTAGAGGACCTGGGTTCAGTTTTCAACACCCACATGAGACAGTTTCCAACCACCTGTAACTCCAGCCCTTGCATGCATGTGCTGCACATAAACTCATGTAGGTGCACACACACACACACAGATGAAAATAAAGAAGTCTTTAAAAATGAGTATCACTGAAGTATAACTTACTGTGCCATGGAGTTCAGCATCCTCACTGTGCAATTCTGTATACTCTTGGTAAAGCCATACAGTCAAATAATCGCTACCATCATGAAGATGGGGAGTATTTTCAGAGAAGTTCCCTCCAGCTTTGTCGTGAATCTTCTCTTCCCACTTCTGTTCCCTGGCAACCACTGATCTGTCTCCTGTCCCCATAGATCTGTTTTCCAGAATGTCAGTGAGCTAAAACCACGGTGTGTAGACTTTTAAGTCTGGCTTCTTCTACTTGTAATGTACTTACAGAATTCCAAGAGCTCCCTGGGGCCATCCCATCCTCCTGCAGTGAGCTATTACCTTGAAAGCGGTGAGGCTATCGCCGCTAAACCATGGAGGTGCCATCAGTGTTCAAACTGAGAGACACACACCGCCATGCTTCAGTCACCGGCGGTTCCAGATGCCAGATAAAGACCTGAGAGTTTTACATCAGTCTCCTCTTTTTACTTTTATTTTTCTTGGTACTAAAAGCAACAGATATTTTCATATATATTTTTATTAGTTTTTAAAAAATATTTTCACACAATGTGTTATGATCCTTTCCCTCTCATTTCTTCCTCCAATTCTTCCCAGGTTCATCACTCCTAACTTGGCCTCCGTTTTTTCTCTTTCTCTCTCCTTTTTTTTCTATAACCCACTGTGCCCCATTCGTGCTTCCTATACACTCGCGGGTGTGGGACTACACTGGAGCAGGGGCTATCTTCGGGAGGGGACACATCCTTAAAGAAAACTGACTCTCCCGCCCCCAGAGGCCATCAGCTGTCAGTTGTGCTTCAGTTGGGGGCGGGGCCCGTGAGCCACCACCCCTCTGTGCTGGAGTGCTGACTAACAAAGGTGCTGTGATTGCCTCACAGCCAGAAGTCACCGTGTTACTCCAGCCCTACCCAACCTCTGGCTCTTGGAATCTTTCTGCCTCTGTGACAGATGTTTTGTGGTCAAATATGTCACAGTTCTTCAGGCCAAAGGGCTGGTTAATACACTTGGAGCCATTCTTCTGAGCATGTGTTTGGTAGCAGCTCTGAAAAGCAAACCCAGCAACTCCTTAGCGGTCACATTCCTACAGAAGATGACTGTCATCCCCGCTGTTCCTTTCCCAGCAGGTCGGGGAGGAAGAGTGAGGTAGCTTCACGTTCGTCATTATAGAAAGCCTGATTTTGTAGTTGCTGGTGTCCCAGGTTGACCCCTCTACAGCATCCTTAGGCAGGCAGGTGGTGCGTTCTAGTTAGACATTTCCCGCATGTATGAGATTATCGCCTGTGTGCAGATGAGTTTTCCTGTACTTACATGTGTGCTACATGTCACTTACATTTCTGTAGAAAAAAAAATCCTAAGAAAAGAGCAGTGAACCCGCAGTTAAGAATTACATCATGTTACAGCTCTGTAGGCTCTTATGTCTGTTCGCTGGATGGCTGAACCTGTGGGGCTTCGTCCGGTATCCCAGAAGCTGTGGAGTGGGTGAAGAGGCAGACAGAGAGATTTTCTTTTGCTCTGGTCTTGCTCTGTCATCCCTTACTGGAGACATTCTTCCTTAGTGATTTGGAATCTCTACGGGAAGATTCTTTGGGAAACAAGAAGTCCCGAGGTTAGAATCAGGCTTGAAATATGGCACTAGAAGAGAGTTCCAGAATGTTGACAAAAGGCATGCTCAGTAGCCACTTTATAGGTCCCTGTAGTCGATGCATTTTGTGGATAAAGTCTTAGAGGAAAAGAATCTGGTCTGTGAGCTCTCGGACAGTTCCAAACCCTGGTGTCATAGATAATTGTCCGAGAATAAACCCTTGCTGGAACTGTTTGTGAGGACTGTGTTTGAGCATCTTGCCTAAGACCAGAGAGGGCCGACTCTTGCTCTTAGGCACTCCACTCTTGAGAACGGAGCACACTGCCCTGAGCAGCTCCAGAAGCCCATGGGGAGAGACTGGTCAAAGATCGCTTTTCCTCATTCTCTTCTAATCAACAAATACTTCTATATATGATGTATAACATATTTTAAAATGTTACACATTAGGAAATGGCTAAGCCAACCTGCATAGCACATGTGTTAGCTCACAGAGTTATCACTTATTTCTGGCGAGAACACTTAAATTGCTTATTTACTTACTTTGTTTTCTTTTACTTTTCGAGACAGGGTTTCTCAGTGTAGCCCTGGCTGTCCTGGAACTCCCTCTGTAGACCAGACAGGCCTCGAACTCACAGAGATCTGCCTGCCTCTGCTTCCCAAGTGCTGGGGTTCAAGGTGTGCAATACTAACCCAGCTAAACTGCTTTATTATAAAAGAAAATTTCAAGTAGAAGATATATAATTGGTAACTCTAGTCACTGTGTTATATATAGATCTCTTGATCTTTTTTTTCCATTCTGCAATCTGGGCCAGCATTCTCCTTCTCATTGTATCTGACAAAGCTTATTGTTGTGTTCCTGACTGGCTTTGGGATGTTGAAGATGTAGTTTGTAGAAGCCAACCAGGCTGTGGGGAACCTATTTTAATGAATACAAGCACGGAAAAAGAGGCAGAACCAAGGACATTGAAAATTAGCCTTACTTTGCTTTTAGAGAACAAAAGTGATCCAGCTTGTAAAAATAGGCAGTTCAGGGATCAGAGATGGCCCAGTGGGTAAGAGCATTTACTTGAAAGCGCAAAGATCTGAGTTTAAATCTCCAGAGTCCATGTAAAAGGTGGAGAGTGGTAGAACAGGACACCTGACATCTGTGCTTCCACATACATGGTGTGTGCAGCTGCACACACAGGTGCACTCGAAATGAAATAAATGAGCAGCGCAGAAATGCAACAATGTAGACAATGCAGGTTATTTGTAGGTTCAGTTTAGATACACTGTTGACAGTTATCCTAGAGTTTCCCTGTATATAGGTCCTCTGTATCATTATTGTTATATCTCAAACACGACCTCCCATGGTAGGATCGTTGTCACTTAATAACATCCTCTAGGCATCTTTTTAAGATATTTATTTTTATTTTATGTGCATGACTGCTTGCTTACATGTCTGTGTGTGCCCTACATGCATAGCTGGTCTCTGAAGAGGGCGTTGGATCCCCTAGAACTGGAATTACAGGTGGCTGTGAGCCTTCAGTGGGTTCTAGGAATTGGACCTAGGTCCTCCACAAGATCAAGTGCTCTTAAGCACAGGTCCATCTCTCCAGCCCCTACTCTATGTGTCTTTTATGTCAGCTTATGGATTTTCATTGTTTATTCTGAAAGTTATAGTTCTTGCAGGAGATGGCCAAGAGAAGAGGGATATATAGGTATATCAGAATACGCTTATCTATTATGTTGGCATTTATCTGCTGGTACAAATAAAGTCACAGAGACATAACCTTGTATATTATGTTCATCTGTGGAAGTGTTTCTATAAACTTATTTTCTTTTCCCCTGTCTAGTCCCTTCCTTTCCTTTGATATAGATTCTCATTTTTAGCCCAGTCTGATCTTGAACTCACCATCTTGTCTCTGCAGTCTCTGTACTGGGATTACAAGAGTAATTTCTTGAATTTATGTTGGGTAGGCCAAAGGGCATGGATTTTTTTTTAAAAAAAAATTTGTTTTTAATTGTTCTGTGATATTAGTGTATGAACTACTATTGGGGCCTCACGTTCGGTGCCATTATGTAAATGGAGACTGCTTTTGTTTCCCAGTCCCCCAGACCCGAATAATCACACAATAACTATGTTAATTACAACACTGTTTAGCCAATGGGTTAGGCATATTCCTAGCTAGCTCTTATATCTTAAATTAGCCCATTTCTATTAATCTATGTATAACTATGAGACTATGGCTTACAGGTAAGGTTCTGGCATCTTTCTCCTTTGGCAGCTACATGGCATCTGCCTGACTCCACTTTCTGTCTCCCTACATTCAGTTTAGTTTTCCTGCCTAGCTATATTCTGCCCTGCCACTGGCCAAAGCAGCTTCTTTATTAACCTATAGTAATAAAACACATTCCTAGCATACAGAGGGGAATCCTACATTAGCCTTCATGTGTGCTAGACAAGCATTCACCTACTTAGGCCCCCTCCTCCCAGTTTATTTTTAGATAAAATCCTGCTGTTATCTCGATTAGATTCCAAGTCTTAGAGTCAAACCATCTTCCATCTTAGCATCCAGAAGAACTCAAACTACAGGCATTGCTGTGCCCAACTTTATCTTTTGAGATAGGGTCTCATTTAGCCTAGGCTGGTCTCCAGTTAACTTTATAGGTGAGACAGTCCTTGAACCCCTGATCTTCCTGTTCCTATCTCCCAGGTGCTGCGATTATATCTGTGGGCTACTGCTCCCATCTCCAATTGTAATAAATGTTGCCCAATGATCTTCCAAAAACAGTTGAACTGATTTGACTTCAAGATTGGCTCTGACAGCTAGAGTTGTTCACGCCTGCCCTCCTACCATTGAGACTATGGAGAAAAGAGCTGGAGGGACCCTCAGAGCTGCAAAGCTGGATGCCAAGGTCACCTTCAGGGCATCACTGGGCTGGGTGTCAAACAGAGCATGGTACAGGCATGCTTCGTCTGTTCAGTGAATGAGTCAGTTGGGAGTGGAGCTGATGTGAGTAAAATCTTCCAGACCTCTAAATGCAACATTTGACCCAAATTTTAGGCCATAAAGAAGAAATGTTCACTGGTGTAGCAAGGGACCTCGCATATCTATGGATTCTAGAGTATCCATGGTCCTGCTGACATTTGCTGGTTCTGGAAAAATATACATGTTTAGGGCCAATAGCACCTCAAAGGTCCTCTGATCTAGTTCAGCTTGTCTTAACAGAAAAGCTAAAAAGAGAGTTTCAAAGAAGCGAGGGACTCACCAAAATCACAAACTAGTTTAGTGACTGGTGAGGTCTGCTCCTGGGGGCTCCTGTCTCCAGCCAGGGTGATTTCCTTCCTACATCTCACCAGAGACAAAGGGCCTTCTTACGTGTGACCCTGAGGTAAAAGGAAAGATGAGGTGCATTTGTGGTGCAGGGAGTATAGCTGGAGTGAGGATGAGGGAGAAGGAAGTAGCTCATTTATTGAACATGGGGGTTATTCACATATGTTACTTCACTTAATCCTCATATAGTAAATATTATACCCATATTTGGGAGACCGAGTTGGTGGGGAGGGGATAAAAATAGCTGTCTGGGTTTTCAGAGCTTGTCTGATAAAGCTGGGTGGTTGTCTAAGTCCTGGGGAGCAGTTTTAAATCTTGAAATAGGCATGCGACCTATTTTAAAGAGAGCACCAGAGAGGCATAGAGGTGACCCTGCAATCGTATGGTCTGCAGAATGGCAAAGCAGACTTTAGACCTCTTGAACTGTCCTCTGCTACATCCGCTCTGTCCCTTGTTTCACTGGCCCTGCTCTATTTCTGGAATTTCTCTAGAGCTAGGTGTTAGCTTTAGGCCACAACCGTTCATAGGAAAGGATCTCGCCGTCTTCATCCACAGCTCTCTGACTAACCTGTTAAGAGATGGTGACCAGATATGATCTGGCTTCACTTATAAAGTGTCTCATGACCAAAGAGTCGGTGAAGCGGGATGACCAATAGTCAAAATATATGAACCTTTTCTAAAGGGAGCATACTTGCTCAGGTTCAAATCCTTTCTCAGTTCTACATGCCTAGCCCATCAGTACGTCCTGGACTACATTTCGAGCTGACCGCACCATTAACCCACTGCCCTCCAAACCCAAACCATTGACATCTGTTGCCCGGACTGTTTTAATAATATCCTGCTTGACTACTTGATCCACTCCTCTGCTGGCTTCCATCCTGTCTCTGTGCCCGATGACTGAGCTTCTCTCTTCTCTTCTCTTCTCTTCTCTTCTCTTCTCTTCTCTTCTCTTCTCTTCTCTTCTCTTCTCTTCTCTTCTCTTCTCTTCTCTTCTCTTCTCAGATCCCTTCAGCATGCCCACTGAGTGGCGAACACCTCTGCCTCTCTCCTCCTCCTTCCTCTGTCTTCCAGCAGACAGGAGGAAGTCTATCTAGCTCTGGTCTTTGTTCTTTGGAGAATGCTTCCCACAATTCACTCCTCAGCATCACTGTAGAATGTCAGCTTCCCAGAAAGGCCTCTCTGGACCCCCTTCTCCAGATGAGATGCTCTCATTTATTCAGCTTTGCTTTGTGTTTAAGCATTGGCCTCTGTCTCTGCTGTTGGTTTCTTTGTTGCCACTTTCCTCACTGAAACACAAACATCACAGAATCAGGGCTTGTTTAGTTCACCCATGAGTCTCCAGCACCTGAGAGTGCTGAGTGCACGTAGGTACTCCTCAAATGCTTATTGAGTGAATGAATGAATGGACAAATGAATGAATGAAGGCTAGTACCATTGACAAATATTGGTGGAAAGTTTTAAAACTAAAGGAACCTCTTATCAGATCTTATCTGTGATTTAATGAGACATGGCAAAGTTTCCATTCCAGGGTGGCTTTTTTTCCCAGTTCATGGCAGTATCTCAGGACACCCTTCATCAAAATAATGCCATAATTGGCTATAGAAATGCAAATCCACTTAGAATTAATTTCTTAGGGCTGTTGTGACATAAATTGGACATCAAAAATGTATGTCTGGGAGTCTGAGTGGAACCCGTCTCTGCCTGGTGGTGGTGGGTACCCCTTGGTACTCCTTGTCCCTCCCGGTTCTGTCCCTGACGCCACAGGGTGTTTTCCGTCTGTGTCTGTCTCCACCTGGGATTTTCCCTTCTTACAAGGGTATCAGTCATCTTGGATTACTGTCCACAGTAATGACCTCATCTTGTTTACATCTATAAATTTCCAAATAAGGTCACAGTCACAGGTACTGGGGGATTAGGACAGCAGGATATCTTTGTGTGTCAGGGGATATATTCAAACCCATAACATATTTTAATATTTACTCTCGATGGAGGCAAACCACACATAATTTCTATTGTTAAATTCCACATTTAATTGGCATTGGTACACTTTAAAATGATTTAAACTCTGAAATCAGATACCCCTGCATCCATGGTCTTCAATTTGATGAGATATTGGAGTCTGAGTTCTCTACCCCCTCTGCAATGCTTCTTGGGCCATTTGCTCCTTAGCCCAGAAGTCCCTGTTGCCTTGAGCTTCTCAGCTTTCTCCTTTCCTTCAGCTACTGAGCTCCCCTTAAGGGAGAAATAAAAACCCAAAACATCCTTTGCAACGTGTGCTTAGTAAGGCATGTGTGCACACATGGGGCCATTAGCGTGAGAGACTTTGTTCGTTGACTCATTCCGGAACCTGCAATGGAAGATCAGGCTCCACCTGGTCACCTAGCGTCCCCATGGACCTCACTGGGAAGCAGCTACATATTAGTGGCAGGACTGAGGCTCCTGGCCAGGAATTTTCTCCGGCAGGCAGTAGCAAAGGTCTCCGAGGTGCTCACTAGTGTGGACCATCTTCCTTTCTCACCCTAACTAAGCCCTGAAGGTCTCTGGCCTCATCAGGGCGTCCTGTCTCTACTCTTTGACATCCTGTCTCCTTGGACGGTATGTCCTCAGCACAGCCTTTTATGACTTCCCCTGGTTCCAGCTCCCTTCCTCGTTTCCTTTTTGCCTATTTTCCCCCACCCTTTATCTCTTTTCTGGTTCTGCAAACCAGGCCGATGTGTCAGACCACAGTCGTCTTTATTTCTACTTTCCAGGCAGATTCCTTGGCTGGCCTCATCTGTCTTTCCCACCGTCTTTTCTCGGCCATGGTTCCTAGATTGGAGTTTTGAACACACACATTCCTTGCTCTGTTTAGATTTTCACCTCATCGTGATACTTTTTGGCTCCACACTCCCATCTTTAATCCCCTGTTCAGGGTTTAATTAGCTTTGTGCCTGGTGTCCTATAAATGACTTTAAGGAATTCTAAAAAAAAAAAAATAGTAAAATAGTTGTCTACTCTAAATAGCTTGACGCTAAGGATAAAAACGGCCACAGAAAAAACAACGCTGGCAACAATCTCCATTGAGCACTTTATGCATGCCAGCTCTTGCTTTCAAGGATGGTCCTTTAAGCATTACAACCTCAACAGGAGGTTGTAATGCTTATCTTGCTTGGCTTTTTGGATGAAGTCTTGGGAGCCATCCACTGTCTTCACCGACATTCTGGTGAGGCTCCCCTCTTCTCCAGGAAGCCCCTCCGGACTACAGAGGCCGAGAAGGCATATAGGCTTTATGAATGACTGGAAACAGGCCTGGAGGAGGCCCACATGTTCAGAAGGGAGGGACAGCCTGGGAGCAGCAGTCCTGACTTCTGACGAGTCAGCCACTTTCAACCACTGCATTCCAGGGCTCCTGCCCTTTGTGGCAGGGCTGGTTGGGGAGATTGTTGGGGGATCCTTGGGTCTTACACTTTCAATCTGGGATTCATTAAAAATAAAAGATCAAGGGACCAGGGTAACCATGACTTCCTAAAGGACAGATCCCCACAGCTCGGCTCATCCTCTGAGGTCAGGGACTGCTGGTACCCTGGGAGGGGCCTGCTGTTTCTTATTTCACATCTGGCCAGGCTTTCTATTGCAGCTGTAAGTCAAGGACTCATGGGGAATGCTAATTTGAGAATGGATGAATGGATAAATGGATAGACTGGGAAAGGTTTTTTGAAAATAACTTGGGCTGGGCTGTTGAAATGGCTCAGGAGGGTAATGGCGCTTGCTGCCAAGCCTGGAGTCTGAGTTTGATTCTCAGGACCTACCCAGCAGAAGGGAGAACTGTCTTGAGTTGTCATCTGGTCTCTACTCTGTGGCATACGTGTTCATACATTCTCTCTCTCTCTCTCTCTCTCTCTCTCTCTCTCTCAAAACAAATACATGTAATAAAAAAGAACTTGACAGTACCCATACACCTACACTTCATTTTAACTATTTTCTCTCTTTCTAGTGAACATTGATGATATTTATGTCCAGGTTCACTCTTAGCTGCTAGTCTCCATGGAAACGCCCCCAAGAGGAAAACTATCTAAAATAGTCCAGGCCGGGTTCCTGTCAGAACTCTTCTGATGGAGTGATAATGAAGAGGGGCTGGCTGTGTTCATGTCCCAGGGAGAGAACAGCAGCGAAGCTGAGATCTGGCCAGGCTGCACTTGAGGGAGAAGCCTTGGGTGGCACTGTTGGCTTTGTAGGCTCGGAACCTCGCCGGCATCTGTGGAAAGATCAGCTACCTTTTCTCTGCTACACATTGTGTTGTTGAGAGCTGCCCCACTTTGGTGCGCTGGGGCCAGGCTTGGAATCAGTGCCACAGCTGCCAGCTCACGAGCTCTTTGTCTCTGTCTCTTGTGAGTGCACACACACACACTCACACACACTGTCTTTCTCTCACACACATAGGCTCACTCACTCACAGTCACACTCTATCTCACTCTTGCACACACACTCACACATATGCACACACTCGGGTTTTATTCATGTCTGAGAATAGAGCTCCGGAAGTTAGTCATGGGCTTGTAGTGTTGTCTCATTGGTGACACCTGGAATAGAGAAAGGCTGTGGAAGAAAGATGGAGCCAAGCCTTCGAAGAAACCTCAAGCGGTGCTTCAAGGATTCCACGTGCAACCCAGTGTTTTGAAGAGGTTCATGATAGCCAAATTGTCTGAGGTTCCCTTGGTATATGTATGGTTTACGTGTTTATATATCTAAATGTACATCTAGATATTGAACTAGACTCTTGCTGTGACTGGCCTCTTACTTGCAATGTAGAACTGGCTGGCTCCAGCTCATGACCCTAATCTTGCTGTAACCACCCGACTGCTAGGGTTATAGGTGTGCACTACCAATCCTGGCCTATAGGTTTTAGTCTAGAATTCTGGTGTGCTGTTTAGAAATGAGCTCAGTGGCAATGAGATAGAACTATTTAGCCCCAAACCTTTCAGTTGGTACCAGTATGTCTTTGGACTGGTTCAGACAGGCAGACAGTCAGGCTTCAAGGGTTCCATGGACCTATCTTTTTCTTTCCCCCTCCTTGTTCCTCCCCCTCCTTTCTTATTTTATTTCTGTGCTGGGGATGGAACGCAGGGCCACATACATGCTAAACATTCATTGTACTCATGAAATATTTTTCTAGGCTCTTAAAATGTAATTTGAAAAGGTATTATTTTCATATATACAAACAAGAAGAGCATCTGTCAAAAGTTTTAGTCAGTTGAAATAGTGTGGGAACCAGAAAGACATTGGGACTGGTTCCAAAGGGAATTCAGGAAGGGGGTTTTATAGCTGGCCAGACATATGGAAATGAATTGGCCATTGGGTTTTTAAAAGCAGGCTAATGTCTGTAAAACAGTCAGCTTTAGCCTTACTTATGTTCTCTACCAGGTAGACACCATTGGTCATTTTGTTAGAAGAGATTCACATGCATTTTTCTCATAAAAATAGATTTACATTATCATAAATTTTCTGTGTTAATCTCTACCAGTAAAAGTTGTAAAATACCCTGATCGGTTCAAGACAAAGATACAGATAGTCACCAGGCAGCGTTAGCACATTTAATCCCCCGCACTGAGGAGGCAGAGGCAGGTGGATCTCTGAGTTTGAGGCCAGCCTGATCTACAGAGTGAGTTCTAGGACAGCCAGGGCTACGCAGAGAAACCCTGTCTTGAAAAACCAAGCCAGAACAAAATAAAAGGTGCAGCTAGTCTCTGACCATGGCAGGTCATTTTCTGAGTGTGTTCTGTTCAGATGTTGAAAGGGACAGAATCCAGTCATAATAAAACAGACGTTTGCCTAGATGAGGAGTTTTGGAGGTCTTGGGAAAACCCCCAAGTACTTAGGATAATTTCTTCAGAAATAGATTTGCTGGGGACAAAGCCAGAAATAGCAGTTATAGGCAAAGGAGGCACTTCAGAAACTGGGCGAGAGAACTAACAGGCAGCTGGAAAAGTGAGAAGGAACCAATCTTCATCGAATGCTTGGCCTCCAAGACAGAGGTACTGGGACATCTCTTGAGACGGTGGGACACAGCCATTAAAGTTACCTTACCACCCCCCCCACCACAGTATTTAGGTGTTAGCTGTAGTGCACCTGAGTCTAGGTCCTCTGTGCAGTGGCTCTGACTACTGGACAGCTGGAGAAGGCCCCTGGCCATGACTCTGGGCCTTGGATTTTCATTCGTCCAGTGTAGGTATAAAACCATCACTAATTAAAGCCATCCTATCGGTTCTGATAAGACATTTGGGTCTGTGGCCCAGTGCCATCAGCTGCTGTCACTGTGGCCTCCCCTGCTAATATAGTAATGAGTTTCTCCCCATCTTTTTAATTTTCTTTCTTGCTTATCAATAGCCCATGTTTGGTAAATGTCTATGGTAAAGTTAGGGCATGTTTGTGTGTACCTGGGAAATGTTCACCTGAGTGTTCGAGAAGTCTGGGGTAGTTGGGGCAGGATGGTCCCTGCCTTGAGCAAATGAGGTGCTAATGTCTTTCTTGGTCTTCTCGTTGTAGAGTCCAACATCTGTACCACCCGAGGCGTGAACTCCTGCCAGCAGTGTCTGGCTGTGAGCCCTGCGTGTGCCTGGTGTTCAGATGAGGTAAGGAGCCTGTACCTTATTTTGTCAATGCCCTCACTCCAAAGGAATCTGAGGAAGTTTATTCCAGAGCCAAGCGTAAGTGACAGTGGCCAAGCGGATTCAGGTTGCTTCAGATGCTGTGTTCCCAGGAGGATGGCCAGTTTAATCAAGGTTTTATTGTAAGAGAGCAAAGAAAGTAATAAACCAAGGTGGTTTAAAAACACATCGGTGAGACATCAGGTATGGTGGTTTGCAGCAAAGAGGCGGAGTCCCTGCTATAAGCGTCTGGTGCCCTAGCCTGGGTTGGTGGGAGCTAAGAATCTGTTTGCAAATTATTTGACATCTTAATAATGTTAGGTCAAATCCAGATGTGGGTGACAGATGTCTATTTAGGGGGATAATATAGCTACAAATATTTTGACTCCCAACCTGTAGCATTCATTTAGCCTTGTAGAATGATCAACATGGGTATGCCCCCCAAACTTCAGTTCACACCCCATTTGATTTAGGTGCTTTTGTGTAAGCACAGATGCATGGGACTCTTTTCTCCCTCCTGAATACAGTCTCTTTCCCCTGTGGAGCAAGACTAGGTGAAGCCTTCCCATTGCCGCATGGTGGGAAGCCGGTACCTGAACCGTTGAACGTTTGTCACTGGGCAGGCAGTGCCTCTAATACTTTTTATGCTAGAGGTGATGTTTTTGGTAAACAGGCGGGATTCTTGTTTGCCTAGTTCCTTTTACTTCTTTTAATCTTTCCTTGCTGCATCTAGAGCCTGCTTTGCACTCCCAGGCCCAGCCAGTTTGCTTGGGCCTCTTTTCTTGTAGTGACTGTTGCTACCCTTCACCAGGCTGTACTTGCTTTGGGCTAGACCATCTCAGGGAAGAAGGGCTTTAGTCTCAAAGTGAGAGAGGGGTGCTAGGGTGCACAGAGGGTGCTGTGGAGGGATGCTTATTTTCCCCCAGAGTGAAAAAACAATGCTAAAACCCAAAGAGCAATCCTGTGTGTGTGTGTGTGTGTGTGTGTGGTGTATGTGTGTGTGCATGCGCATGCGTGCAAACACATTTTTAGAGATCCCCTTTCCTTCTCTTTTCTCTGATGATGAGGCCCTTCTGTCTCCCTCCCTCCTTCCCTCCTTCCCTCCCTCCCTCCCCCCTCCCTCCCTTCCTTTTTGAGGTGTCAATGGGGGAACAAGCACAGCCCACAGGAGAGGGTCAGCCATGTCTGGGTAGAGAGTTTGCTGTGTCTGAGGCCCTAGGGAATGAGTGTGTCTGAGGGAATGCTGTGTTTGTGGCTGGGAATTGGGAGCTGGCAAAGGTTGATGCGGAGGTAGGGGAGGTGCATGTGTCTGGAGAGGTTCCCAGCAGTTACAGAGGGAATGAGTCACCACCCCCAGCAGATGGTCACCTGAGCTGCTAGCTGGCTCCTGAGCCACCTGTGGTCAGCTCCCTGACCAGCCTAACCCTCCCCTCACTCTGTCTGCTTCTCTTCTGGATCCTCTGAGTTTCCTAAAAAGGCAGTCTCCTGGGCAGACAGGGGAGGAAGGGAGCAGAAGGCTGTGTTTATCCCCTAGAGGAAGGCTGCCAGAGCCTCTGAGGAGCCGGCTCACACACAGCTTTGGCCTCAGCACTGTTCAGCACGGGAACCGCTTCTAGAGGCAGCTGTCTAACATCTGGGCGAGACTGATCTCATTTAGCAAATGAAACATTCTCTGGGGGCTTGGGGAGGGTAAGCCCTTCTTCTCCACCCCCGCATGTACCCCTCCCCTCTGGGCTGCGCTGGAGGCTTAAGTGTGGTGTGGTTTCTCCCTTTTCATTTGTTATATCCTTTTGCCTTTGCTCGCCATCATGGCTTTGTGAAGCTCCCTTTCTAGGGAAGTTGGAATTCTGCAAGAGTCCCAGGAGAAGGAGTCGGATATGGAGGGTGTCTTGTTGGAACTGGCTGCCCCGAGGTTGGCTTGCTGGAGCAGAGGGGAGCAGAGAGGACCTCCCTGAAGAAGACCTAGTGTCGCTCAAAAGATGTTTCCCCCTCCTCCCCTCCCTTTCAACCTGAAGTTAATGTAGGCAAGGGAGTCTTGGGGGAAAGCAAGGCTCCCCCGAGAGTCTGTCCTTTGGGGGGGTCCAGCCCTATCCCATTCTCCTCTTCCATTTTTTTACCCATCTGGGTCTTAAGGGGACAAGCTAGAGCTGGGCCCTGACCAGCCAAAGCTCCTCCTTAGCCCGTATGAACAGATTCGGAATATTTATTGGTCACTATGGTGAATCTTTGCCCTGTGGGGCAGACTGAGGGGCCAGAGGTAGAGAGGCTGGGGAGGACTGGCCTATTATTGTTGGGGTGGAGTCAGGAAATGGGTGGCAGTTAGGACCAAAGGAAACGAAAGAATGGAACACAGTGGATGACGACATCTAACATCACTAAGTGAGGAGGAGGAAGGGGATCCGGGGAGTCAGATGTGGGACAGAATGTGTCAAACAGGGAGGAACCCTGGATTAGGACGAGAACATGGCTCTTGTCTGTTCCCTGAGGGCTTCCCTAGCACAGGGCAAGCTTAAGTCTTGAAAGTGTTTGGCTCTTGACTTAAAACAACCAAAGGTAGGGCTGGGGGTGCTGCAGAGCCCCCTGCCTCCCCTGCCTTGACAGTTTCAGGCGGTGCTGATGTTGGCAGTGCCTCTGAAAACAACTGGTTGGGCTCAGCTTCTGGTCCTTAAAGGATAGCAGCTCTTGGGTGTGTATAGTAAGCACTTGGCTGGGTCAGAGGAAAATAGAGCCAGTGTGTATGAGTGGGGTGTTTTGGGACCATGTGCATAGGGTGGGTTCTTGGCGAGATAGATTGATACATGGTTAGATAGCATGGGTTTGGGCAGTGTGCCCTCTTTGGTCTATACAGCTAGCGAAGACCCCAGCTGCACACAGCGTTAGACCTTGTAATCTTGTCTTAAGTGGTATCACACTGGAGTCTAGAACTTTCTGAAGCCATGTAGTGATTTAACAAGCCTGAAGTGTTTGTTAACTATAATGGCTCCCAGAATGGACCCTGGACCTATTGCATCAGAACAGGTTGTTATGGTAGCAAGGGGATACCATAGCTACTGGTGGAGGCTGGGACTGGATAAGGTGGGTGGAGGTAGAATTGAGGTTGCCATATAAACACAGAGTACCCAATCCAAGTTGGATTAAACCATTTTTCATCTTGGTATGCTTTGGATATTTTCTAAATTTGGCCATCTTTCTAAAAGGGCAAAATGCTGGGAATTGATGTGCAGGCCTGAGCACACGTTGCAAGGTGGACCAGCTCCCAACCTGACATCCAAGAATGAAAGGGGAAGAATGGGGTTTGGGACTAGAAAGGAGAAGACTCCAGTAGGACTTCCTTCTCTGCATCTGCAGGGAAAGGCTCAGGACACTCTGTGTGTGTGTGTGTTTATCAGCATTTCGTGATCATGTCTGTAGTTTCTTTATATTTATAACTTGGAACACAAGGTGTCTACCTTGAGTTTGTCCCAAAATTTGTTATTGTAGAAAAAAATGTATAGTAGGTGTGGTGGCTTGAAAAAAAATGCCCCCAAAGGGAGTGGCACAATTAGGAGGTGTGGCCTTTTTGGAGTAAATACGGTCTTACTGGAGGAAGTGTGTCACTGTTGAGACAGGCTTTGAGGTCTTATATAATGCTCAACTTATACTCAGTGAGACAGTTCATTTCCTGTGGCCTGCAAGCTATAGGACTCTCAGCTACTTCTCCAGCACAATGTCTGTCTGCATGCCATCATGTCCCACCATGATGATGATAACAGACTAAACTTCTGAAAATGTAAACCACCCCAAGTGAATGTTTTCGTTTATAAGAGTTGCCGTGGTCATGGTGTCTCTTCGTAGCAAAGACGCCTCAACTAAGACAGCAGGTCTGTCCATGTAACTCAGTTGGTAGAGTGCTTGAAGCCCTGGGCTAAACCCAGTACTTCATAAACTGGGCGTGGTAACCACATGCCTGTAATCTTGGTCCTCAGGAGGCAGAGGTAGCAGGATCAAGGTGAAGGCAGAAGTTTGGGGTTGGGCTGTGGAGATGGCTCTGTGGGTAAGAGCACTTGCTGTGGAAGCATGAGGAGATGGGTTCAAATCCCCAGCACCCATGGAAAAGCTGGGGATAGCCACTCGTGCCTGTGATTCCAGGGTTGAGGAGCAGAGACAGGTAGATCCCAGGAGCTTGCTGGCCAGACATCTTAGCCAAAGCAGCGAACTGTAGATTCACCGAGAGACCTTCTATCAAAAAGTGAGGTGGCTGGCTGTGGTGGCGCATGCCTTCAATCCCAGCACTGGTGAAGTAGAAGTAGGCAGATCTCTTTGAGTTTGAGGCTAGCCTGGTCTATATAAGGAGTTCCAGGGCAGCCAGGGCAACATGGCGAACCCTGTCTTAAAAAAAGAAAGGGAAGTGGGAATGATGGAGAAAGACATCCGACATCTTCCTCCGGCTTCCTCGTGTGTGTGCACAGGCACACCTACACATGCATGTGTCAGTGTGCATAACATACACATATATACCATAAAAAACAGTTCAAGGTAATTTTTGCATTACACACATGAAGCGTTCAAAGCCAATAGAACAACAATAGAAGTTCAAAGCCAGCCTGGGCTAAATGAACTTCTGCCTCAATAAAAACAAAACAAACCAACCAAACAGACAAACCTCAAACAAATAACACAGTGTGTCCCTCGTCACCAACAAAGCCTGAGTCCTGACAGCTATAGACTAAAACGCCTTGTTTTCCTTTATCTTGACTCCAAACTTCTCTCTGTGTTCAGGTAATTTCCTACCCTTACTAAGTGAGCCAATCAGACAGCAGTGTCGGAGTGGGCCCAGGGAGATAGCGCTGTGGTAGACAGAGCCTGGAACACGCGTCCACTCTTAGTACTGAAAAAAAAGAGAAAACTTCAAGGATATGTTTTCCCTTGCGTCCCCCAGGAGAGAGCACACCGTACAGTGGCCGTTACAATGACGACTTCAGGAAAGCGGCCTCTGCCCCTTACCCGGGACCCCCAGAGGATTTGAGTCTATTTGACTCACACTGAGACTTTGGATTTTGAAATCATCTCACAGTCTTATTTTAGCCCCTGCCCAGCCCTGTGAGACAGAGATCACAGGGACTATTATTCATGCTGTACTTTTCCCAAACAGAATTAAGGGGGCCTGGACCTAATAGAATGTGTCAGTCTCTCAGGAGGGGCAGGGATCCAGCAGCTCACAGAGCTCAGCCCCGCCCCCGCCTCCTACCCCTGTGGGTGATCTCCCCCCCCCCGCGCCCCCCATGGGGTGGGGCTTGACTCTTTTGTGTAGCATCCGGTTTGGGTGGGAACTAGAACAGTTAACATCAACCCGGTTTCTAGTTTTCTCTTTGAGTGACCTGGAGATAGCCCTTCTCACATCTGGGCCTGGGGTGGGAATGTGGCCAAGTGTGTTGAGGACATCGCCTTGGTATCTTTGGTATCTTCCCAGGGCAGGAGGCTCTCAGGAAGAGCCAGGCCAAGGAGTCTGTTAGGTTTCTGACTTCTGACATCAGCGATCACCAAAGGAGGGAGACGGCCTGGTCTTATTTTTCCATTTTTTTTTCTTTATTTTTCAGTGTTTATTTCTAGGGACGTTCGTAGAAAGCATAACGACTCTCAGCACATGTGAGCTTGCAGCTCTCTGCTTCTGGAGACTGCGGTTAGGAAGTAGGAGCGAGGAAAGCCCCTACCCAGAGCATGGTCCCCTTGTAGAGCTTGAGGATTCTTGGTGGCTTGCAGTTCTCCCTCAGCTTCCTGGTCCCCCCCACCCCTCAGTTTCCCCCCTCCTGTTTCTGTCTTGTTCTGGAGAGGCTCAGCTTCTCTGGCAGTTCGGTGATCTAATCATTGCCTTTTCGGGAAGGTTTTCTCTGAGGTCTGTGGGAAGTGGGAATCACAGATAAGATTGGTGGTGGTGGTGTGTGTGTGTGTGTGTGTGTGTGTGTGTGTGTGGTGTGTATGTAGTGTGTGTGTGTGTAAGGGTGGAGTGTGTGTGTGTGAGGGTGGAGTGTGTGTGGTGTGTGTTGTATTTGTGTAGGTGTAGTGTGTGTGTGTAGTATGTGTGTAGTGTGTGTGTGTAAGGGTGGAGTGTGTATGTGTGAGGGTGGAATGTGTATATGTGTGTGTGTTGGGGAGGTGGGTAAGGGTAGAGTGTATTGTGTGAAGGTGGAATATGTGTAGTGTGTGTGTGTGTGGTGTGTGTGTGTGGTGTGTGTGTGTATGTGTGTGTGTATCTGTATGCTTGCACTGCTACTATGCCACCATCTACACGGGGCAGGTCTTCAACTCCTCAAAGGGGACCTTTTGAGCTTTAGAATGTGGGTGTCTTTTGTGGCCTGATCCCTCTGTGGGTGTCCTGGTGCCAGGTTCTGCACAGCTGGACTTGGAGGATATTGCCCATCTTTAGAATGTGGGTGTCTCTTGTGGCCTGTTCCCTCTGCAGGTCCAGGTCTGCACAGCTGCACATGGAGGATGTTGCCCATCTTTAGAATGTGGGTGTCTCTTGTGGCCTGTTCCCTCTGCAGGTCCAGGTCTGCACAGCTGCACATGGAGGATGTTGCCCATCTCTCCCCACACACTTCACAGGTCTCTATCTCCCGTCCTGTTCTCCGAATGCCTGGGGCATTTTCTGCTCTGGCTCCTCCCAGGACCATTCCTCCCAACCAGCTTTACTGCGTTTTATTACGTTTTCTGTGGAATGCAGTAAAACTTCCTTTATGAGGCTGCTCACAGGCAGAAAGCCTGGGTGGCATCTTAGTTGTGTGGCGCCCAAGTTCTGTGACTCTGGGCAGTCAGCTAACTTCTTCAGGCCTCAGATTTCTAGCCCAGAAAGTTGTGTTCTTCGTTGGTGAAGCCTCCTACCCTTAGGTGCCTCACCTGTGAAATAAGAATGAGTAATTCCCGCCTGACCAGGCCGTCAGCGTTGCAGTGGTTTGTGGTGTCCTGTCCCAGCCTAGCTGCAGCGAGTGCTCAGTAAATGTTAACAGTTGCTCGGGGATATTAGTAGTTTCTTTTGGGAGTGGGGGTGGGGGATCATGGTTTGGAAGGTGCTGTTAGGAAAGTCTGAAGACCTAGACATTGGGAATAGGTCCAGGTCAGCTTTCAGGTTAATCTCCTCGACCTGGCAAGTGCCAGCTAGATACACGTTCAGGCAGTTCTGGTTAAGTACGCTTAGTGCCGGGGTATGACCTAACCGAGGGCATTGTGTTCCTTAACCCCAGGAAACTAAGGTCCAGAGTGACTTCTATGGGGTCACATGGCTAGCTAGCGGTGACCTAGCTCTGGGGCCTGTTTTCTGATTTCACTGTCCTTCCAAGAACAGTTAGTTCTTGCACGTGAGCACACACAGAGTTCCAGAGGCTGAGGGCATCTGTGTCAGTGTGGTTTTCGTCCAGGGTGAAGGAGGGTCAGCAGCCTGTCCTCATGGTCTTTTCCCAGCTTGTGGGGCTTATTCAAAAGGAGCTCATTCAGGAATTCCTTATCAACACTTCATATTAAGAGCTAACGCTGATTGAGCACTTACTGTATACATACATGGTCTTTTTTTAGCCTGGCACGACATCCTGTGATGGAGGGCTCTTGTTAGTTCTTTTTAAACTAATGCTTTTTTGTTTGGTTGCTTTTTGAGACAGCATTTCTCTGTAACGTTGGAGCCTGTCCTGCAACTAGCTCTATAGACCAGGTGGCATCAAACTCACAGAAATCTGCCTGTCTCTGCCTCCCGAGTGCTGGGATTAAAGGCGTGCGCTACTACCACCTGGCTTAAACTATTTTTTTTTTATTGTGGTAAAATACATATAACAGAATTTACCATCTTAACCTGGTGTGTGTGTGTGTGTGGTGTGTACGTGTGTGAAGATCTATTTTGTGTGTCTTTCTTTCTCTCTCTCTCCACCTTATTTCTTGAGACTCAGGGTCGCTCATTATACCTGGAGCTCAGCGGTATGGTTAACCAAGCTGGTCAGCAAGCCCCCAGGGATGCTCTTGGCTCCACCTCCCTAGCTCTGGGTTTGCAGGCATGTGTCCGCAGACTCCCCCCTCCCTTTTGTTAAAACATGGTGCCGAGCTCAGGTTCTCACACTTGTGCAGCAAGCACTTCTGACTGCACCATTCCCCAGCCCTCCTAAGCATTCCGTTGTATATATTCCTTTTTAAGAGTACACTTGAGTGGCATTAAATCTGTTTGTAATGGGACCCCCTCATCATCATCCATCCCCATAACTAATGTCATTTTGCTAAACTAAAACTCTGGGCCAATTAAACAACTCTTCCTTCCACTCCTCCCTAGCCCGCAGCAACCTTCTTTTCCCCTCCTGTCTCTGTGGTTTGATTGCTGTTTGTAGCCAAGGAAGACTTTTACCCTTCACGTTACAACTGAAGGAACTGGGCTCCGAGAGCCGGGTGTCGTGCTCTGGTACCCAGTCAGTGGCGATACTGAGGGGCAGTCTGAGCTCAGCTTGTTCATTCCAGTGCTCTTACTCTTTACCCTCCCTGCCTCCCCTCTGTCACCTGTGTCCTCGGGGAGGAGGGGGGACAGGAAGCGCACAACCAAGACCTTATAAAGCAGCCAGCATCTAACACCATAGCTGTAAGTGGTTTTAACCTTGACCTACAGAAAGAAATACCTCATGTATTATTACTCATCATGTATGCTAAATCACTCATTATGTATGCTAAATCCCATTCGCCAGTAAGCAACAGGTTTCCCATCTAATATGGAAACTTTTATTTACATACTCAGGTATTTTCTGTTCCACTCAATTCAATAGTAAACCCGATTTTGCGACTCACAGACTGCTTTCTGTTTCACAGTTTGGAAAGCACTAGTTTGCCAGACACCTCACTTAGTGCACCCTCCTCTCACCTGTCAATCACGAACAGGTCCTGACTCAGCCTGTTTGCTCTTGCTTGTGTGTGTCGCTAGAAAGGACCCCAGCACTCCTGTGCTAGATTAGCTTCAAAGGGCTGGGTAAGATCTAAGTCATTGGGAGGTGACTTGTCATGCCGGAGACGTAGCCGTGCTAGCTCTGACGTCAGGCCTCCCCCTTGGGCTCCTGTCTCCGTAGGCTCTGCCCCAGGGCTCACCCCGCTGTAACCTGAAGGAGAACCTGCTGAAGGACGGCTGTGCTCCAGAGTCCATTGAGTTCCCAGTCAGCGAGGCCCAGATCCTGGAGGACAGACCACTCAGCGGCAAGGGTTCTGGAGACAGCGCCCAGATCACTCAAGTCAGCCCCCAGAGGATTGCCCTTCGACTGCGGCCAGGTAGGCACAGGGCTCATCCTGGGGAGACACTCAGCACAAGCGGGCAAGGGACATCCATAGAAGGTCTGAGCAGGAACTCTGGGGGTAAGGGGCAGCATGCACGAGGAATGGGGTGGAAAGAGGAGTGGGGGCAGTTGTGGGTAGGAGAATGGAGGAAAATGAGAGGAGTAAGGATTTGAGTCAGAAGGTCTGAGTGTGAATCCTAGGCCCACCCTGTTTCTAGTTATTTGATTGGTTATTAGTTGCTTAACCCTTCTGATGCCGCCTCCTCCTGATGTGTTTTATCTAGTCTGCAGCAGCTTTTTGTGGAGGTGCAAATAGACAGGGTTTCTCTATGTAACAGTCCTGGCTATCTTGGAACTCACTCTGTAGACCAGGCTGACCTCTAACTCACTAAGATCCTCCTGCTTCTGCCTCCTGAGTACTGGGATTAAAGGCGTGTGCCTCTACCACCCGGCCAATTTGTGAGCCTGTTTTCCACCACAGGGGATAGGGACTATTTAGGAACAGATGAAGTAGGAACTAAAGAGGAGAGGGAATTGGGCTAAGCTTATCAATGCTTGGCCTGAATAAATCAGTAAGAGCTGGAGAGAGCCCCACTATATACAAGGCATTGTGGGATTTGGAGAAAAGCAGGGTGCTATTTGTTTAGTTTTGAGACAGGACTTTTGTTCAGCCTGAAACTCGCTGTACAGCCCAGGCTGGCCTTGAATTTTCAGGAATCTCCCTGCTTCTGCTGCGTGCACTCTGGGAGTACAGTTGTGTGCCACTGTACCCAGTACAGTTCCTGTCCTTCACAGAGTCTGACCTGTAGTTGCGGTCAAGAGTTGTCTGACTTGGGATAGTAGACCTGAGGACCAAGAGGTTCACACACATGGGGATTTATAGCGGGAAACCACAGAATGGAAAGGAAGAAGTTCAAGAGACTGCGAGATGAATGGAGTTATAATGGGGAGCGGGGTGGGAATCAAAACTTTCAAGCTTAATTTGATCGGATGGCTATTTATCTCCTGTGGCGGAGAGGAGGAGAGAAAAACCGACATCCTTCTGTCTTCCAGATGACTCGAAGATCTTTTCACTTCAAGTGCGGCAGGTGGAGGATTACCCTGTAGACATCTACTACTTGATGGACCTGTCCTACTCCATGAAAGATGATCTGTCAAGCATACAGACCTTGGGTACCAAGTTGGCTTCCCAGATGCGCAAGCTTACTAGCAACCTTCGGATTGGCTTTGGGGCCTTTGTGGACAAACCTGTATCACCATACATGTTCATCTCCCCACCAGAGGCCATCAAAAACCCCTGTTACAGGTAACACAAGCCCATGAAGCACCCCTTCCCTTTGTCTCAGGCTGGTCCAAGACCCAGTAGCCATTTTAAACTCCAGGTTTTATTTTCTTTAGAAATTTATTTTTATTTCTATGTATGTATATGTATGTTTTTGTGTCTGTGCATGCCAGGTGACTGTGGAGGCTGGAGGAGGGTGTCAGACCCCCTGGGACTGGGGTTACAAGTGATTATGAGTCACTTAACGTTGGTACTGGCAACCAAATTCTGGTCGCCTGAAAGAGCATCAGATGTTTTAACCGCTGAGCCATCTCTCCAGCCCCCCTGGAGGTTGTTTGATTTGCTGCTTTATATAAACTTCCTCTCTGCCCGGCAGCTGGGCTTACTATCTGGAGTATTACGCCAACAGGCTCAAGGCTGCTAGGGGCTGCTAGGGTTCTACACAGAAATGTCATTAGCTTATTGGCTTAGTCCCAAATGAATAGAGAGGAAGAGGAAAGTGTGGGGCGGATGAGGTCAAAAGTGGAGAGAGGTCTCGGTGAGTGAAAACGTCGCTATGATTTCAGAAGAACTGGTTCTAGTCTCATTATTCTAGGCATCAAGAGCATAAATTTTCCAGAGTTAAAATGCAAGAAAATTAAGTCACTTTTTTGAATTTTTAACAGTATATAAATAGTTAAGTTCTCCCTCTCTCTATTTGCCTCCTTTATAAAAATATATATGTCTAAATTTTGTTTCATGCATACAATGTTTGCTTGCATCATGCATGTCTGTGTACCATGTGTGTGCCTGGTGCCCTCAGAGGCCAGAAGAGGGTGTTGGATCCCCTGAAGCTGGAGTTACAGATGGTTATAAGCCACCATGTGGATGCCAGAAATTAAACGTGGGTCCTCTGGAAGATCAGCTAGTGTTCTTTTTATTTTCCTTTTTCTTTTGGAGACAGGGTTTCTTTGTGTAGCCCTGGCTCTCCTGGAAATCACTCTGTAGACCAGGCTGGCCTCGAACTCAGAGACTCACCTGCCTCTGCCTCCCAAGTGCTGGGATTAAAGCGTGCCACCACTAGCCTGGCCAGACAATGCTCTTAACCACCCAACCATATCTCCAATCCTCACACCTTTTTTTTTTTTTTCTGAGACAGAGATTTTTGCTATGTAGCGTAGGCTGGTTTCAGTCTCCCGAGTGCCATATTACAGGCACGTGCCAACCCATCGTAGCTCTGGGGTTGGAGGAGCTCTAGAAATTGAATTTGGGATCTCATGTTTGCTAGGCAGGCATCCTACTGCTGAACGACGTCTCCGGCCCTGTGCCTCTGTTTAGCTTCTGCATTAGTTACTTTTCTTGCCGTTGTCACCAAACACTTGGCGGAGGCAACTTAAGTGGGGTAAGGTTTGCTTTGGCTCATGGCTCAGAGGATGTAATCCATCATGACAAGTAAGGCATGAAGTCTAAAGTGGCTTGGTCTGTGGTGGCAGGAACCTGTGGCAGCTACTTGCTACATGCCACAAGGGCTGGCAGTGGAGCTGACTGGAACAATCCAAACAAAACGAGCCCTGGCCATATAATCTTGTTCACACCAGCTGGGTTCTATGTTACAAAGATTCTACAGCCTCCCTGAAATGTGTCACCACCTGGGGACCAAGTGTTCAAACACACGAGTCCATCTCCTGTTCATGCTATAGCAGTTTACTATTGAATGGCTTGCTTGATGGAGACTGTAAATGTATGGATAGTAGTTATTTAAAATGATAACTGGGGCTGGGGAGATGGCCCAGTGGTTAGGAATGCTTCCTGCTCTTCCAGAGTCCAGTACCCGGTACCCCAGCTCAAGGGGATCTGATGCTGTCTCTGGCCTCCATAGGCGTCTGCACACATTCATTCTCTCTGTCTCTGTCTCCTCTCTCTTCCTCTCCCCTCTCATATTCTCACCCCCCCCCACGTAATTAAAAATAAAGAATATTGAAATGATGGTTGCTGGACTCATGAGGCATGGGATTTCTTTTTAACTTTTAAACAATTCTACGGCACAGTTTTTCAGCGTCTGTCTGGGCTGTTTCCCCAGAAAAACATATCCGGGAACAGCATGGGCTGTAAATTTGCTGGACACCTGCTTTATTTTTTGCACTGAAAAAAAAAAAAAAGAAGTGTTGCTGATGCCAGCCATGATGCTGGAGCCTTCCCCTTGTGTACTTGCTTTTCTTGGTCTTGCGATAGTTCTCATGAGATAAGCGCCATTATGTCTCCATATACAAACCTGTCACTGGGCTACGCCTCCAGCCCCTTGTCTTCATTTGGCTTGTGTATTACTTACTTTTCTTGTTGCTGTGTTCCAAGTACTTTCTGGAACGCGAGTTTAGAAAAGCTGTCAGAGAGCCCGTGCTTGGTAAACGGGGAGCTGGACTTTAATCTGTCTTGTCTGGTTTCATTGCTACCTTTCCTGTCCTTTTGGCTGTCTGGGGGTACGGTTGTGGTGCCTGCCATAGGGAATCTGAAGGACTTGAAGTCTAGATTGTCTCAGTAATTGTGGTTCTGTGGGACTGGAGTGCAGCTGTGTGATAGCACTTTTATCTGCCATGCATGAGGTTTTGAGTTCAATCCCCAGCACTGCAAAATAAAAATAAAAAGAGAAAAACCAATATGATATGGACCTAGTCTGGGCACACCACTGTCCACATCTGTCCCTCTCTTTACCTGACCCTCAGACCACCTTTACACCACAGCTTCTATTAAGATGACCTCTCGCTCCCCTCAGTATGAAGACCGCATGTTTGCCAATGTTTGGCTACAAGCATGTGTTGACGCTAACTGACCAGGTGACCCGCTTCAACGAGGAAGTGAAGAAACAGAGTGTGTCCCGTAACCGCGATGCCCCGGAGGGCGGCTTTGACGCCATCATGCAGGCTACAGTCTGTGATGTGAGTTTGGAGGGCAAGGGGTGCCAGGTGTAGCTGGCACAGTTCAAAACGGGGAAGGAAACAGTTCAGTTGGGGATTTCCGGTGTGATGGGGGAGAGGAGCCAGGCAGGACTTGATACAGTATGAGTAATCAATTGTTTCTGCTACACAGTCTCTCTTTACAGCCACACCAAGGCCACAGCTAACACCCCTTTGAACCACAGTAACCCCAGACCTTTCCTAGGGAGATCAGCAGCCCACATGTTCTGGTATTATTTCAGAGTCAAGCCTGGGTTAACTTGACCTCAGCAAAGCGAGCAGATCTTAGGGTGGGATTTCTTCTAGCCTGGGCCAATTCCAGGGATACAGATGCCTTCCTGTCATGGGAGGAGTTATGTGTGGAGCTGAAGAAGGCGGGACTCAGCCTCCTGCCCTAATCAACAATGGGCTGATTAAGGGAAGAAAGCCTGGAGTGGAACGTTCTAGTTTATGTTCCAAGGCTTGGGGCTGAGCTCCCTCTTCAATTCAGCTTGTCCAGCTCTTTAGGTACGGAGGTTCTGGGGTCTTTGCTCCACACTGATGATGTAGCTGAAGTTGCCATGTTTTTTTTTTTTTTTTTCTTTAACAGGAACAAATTGGCTGGAGGAATGACGCGTCCCACTTGCTGGTGTTCACCACCGATGCCAAAACCCACATTGCACTGGATGGAAGGCTGGCAGGCATTGTCCTTCCCAACGATGGGCAGTGTCACATTGGCAGTGACAACCATTACTCTGCCTCCACGACCATGGTGAGATGCCTGGTCCCCTTGTGGTCCTCGTTCACTCTGATAGGGCTGTCTTATTCCAGGCAAGGGTTTTGTGTGAATCTGGGAATGGCCTTTGCTATGGGCATTATGTGGGGCTCAGCTAATGCCTGTTTCTGCCACATCCGAATGGGGCACCCTCATTCAGGGTATAAACGGTCCGACCATGAGAGATGACCATGCCTGTCTGAGTGTTCACACTGACTCCACGGTCATCAGCATCAGCATCTTGGCATCCAGCATGTGCTCAGGCACAGCTGGAAAGCTCGCGTCCCTCCTTCCTCTGTGGATTGGTCCTTTCTTGGGATCAAGCTCACGTGTGGTTACTGGAGGAAGATGGGAAAAGAGGACAAAGGTCTCACTGATGAAATGAAAGACCCAGAGAGCAGCGCTTCTTGGGGAAAGGTTAAAGGGCACAGAGCCATTTGGTTTGAAGGAAAGATGATTTGTGGATAATTTAGGATGATAGGTAAGAAAACTCCTGAAAAGTTATTTTATATGCCTTAATTAACTACAGACAGTTAATTAAGAGGAAAGGAGCTTAAATTTAAATGGGAACAATTGGTGTCAGTCATTAGGCAAATGTAGCAAAGTTTAAAATAATAACACTTTGGCTATTTGGATTAAGTCTTGACTCTTTGCCTGTCTTGTTCCCTCACCCCTTCGTTTTCTTGAGACAGGGTCTTGCCATGCAGCCCAGGCTTGTAATTCTTAGTCCTCTTGCCATCACCCACAGATGTGAGGGTACAGTCATGTGACACTATGCCAGCTTTGTTTATTTATTTATGGAGGAAGGGTCTTGTTCTGTATATAGCCTAGGCTGGCCTTCGCCTTGCAATCCTTCTGCCAGAGTCTTCCGAGTGTTGGGATTAGAAATTTATACTACCATGAATGTTTTCCCCCCAGCATCTCACAATATATTAGATAAGTGTTCACCCACTGAGCCATCCACAGCCTACTCTTTATTTTTTAAAGTCAATAAATAGAGGAACCACCTTACAGCTTAAAAGTGATTAAAGGCAGGTGACTGAGCTGGCGAGCTCATGAGAAGTTGAGCACTGTCAGACAATGGGCGAGTCAGCAACACTTGTACTGGTTTATACAAGGCATTGGCCAGGAGCTGGGAGATGAAAAAGCTGTAAGGACTGACTCTTAGAAGGCTTTTGGCTTAGATGAAGAGAGAGGCTGTATTCCAACATCTGTATTAATATCACAGGACGCATGCTGAGTGCTAGGTGTCTGATACAATCAAAGGCTGTCGGCAGGAAAGGAGGAAAAGCTCTGTAGGAGCTAGGGTGGTCAAGGAAGGACTTGTGGAGGAGGTGAGCTTAGGCAAAGGAAGAAGGAGGATTGCCGAGATGAGGTCACTCCAGTGGCAGGAGGAATGTGCTGGAACAGTGCTGAGTAGAAGAGGGGTAGGGGAGAGTGGTGGTTGGTGATCATTCATTATGTGATCCATAGAGCGAGGCTAGACCATTTGCCCAGAGCTCACAGCAGTGGGTCCTAACTCATGGGGCTGGCTGGAATCTGAGTGGAAAGGAAGGAGCTTGGTTTCGGAACACCACCAGCCCAGGGCTCACAGCTAAGTTTGCCTTGCTTTGCCCTTCTCACTCATCTCGTGTTCCGGTTTCTGTTGCTAACAATACAATAGCGCAGACAACAGTAAGCCAGAAAAGACCTTTAGTTTTGTTCTTAGAACTTGGCGAGTTTGAGTGACCACATCTGGTCATCATCTTTTTTGGCTGAGTCCCAAGACTCGCCGGCATGAAGCAGAGGTCAGGGAGCATGTGTATGGGTTTCTGTTTCATTGTTTTCCTGTTATAAAGTTAGCGGGGATTCAACTCTGGGGGCTTCACCACAATGACCTCTAACCCTATTTATTTCCCAGACACTCTACTCCTAAATACTGTAGGGGGTTTGACTTCACCCTTCAGCATCTTACAGTTTCAACACATGAAACCCAAGGGACACACTGGAGCCACACCCAAACCACAATACCTCACTTTGATTAGTGGATAAAAATCTTAAAGTTATACATTTCCCCAGATAAGACAAGTTCAAAGGCTTAGCGTCCAGGGAAGCATGAGCCTTCACCTCTTTCCCCTTTTCCAGGACTATCCATCTCTGGGGCTCATGACTGAGAAACTATCCCAGAAAAACATTAACCTGATTTTCGCAGTCACTGAGAATGTCGCCAACCTCTATCAGGTAATCATGCCTCTGGGGCTTCCGTCCTGTCACCAAAGATGGACCTGTCCCAGGTGGCCAGCCCATGCGGTCACTATCCAGGGACCTGACCAGGAAAATCCTTTCTACACCCATTCTCCGGGTACTTCACATAGTTCTCCCTGTAACCTTTCCCCTTCAACCTCTAACCTACTAGGAAGAGGGTGTTGGTGGTGGTGGTGGGAGACAATTCAGTGGGAGGAGGGGGGCATAAAAAGGTTTCCTACTTTTCCTCAGCTAGGAAAATCTGCTAGATCTGTTCTGGTAGTGACAAGTGAGACATCCCACAGTGCCTTCCAAACTTCATTTTAAGACTGCCAGTCTGGCAGTGGGTGGTGCACACCTTTAATCCCAGTGCTTGGGAGGCAGAGGCAGGCAGATCTCTGAGTTTAAGGCCAGCTTGGTTTTGAGAGCGAATTCCAGGACAGCTAGGGCTACACAGAGAAACCCTGTCTTGATGTCACCCCCGCCCCCAATGACAACGACTGCCAGTCTGACTAGGGGGACTTTGAGGAGACCACTTTCCCTCAGTAAGCTATGGGTGTTTTTGTCTTCCTTTCTAGAATTATAGCGAGCTTATCCCGGGGACCACAGTGGGAATCCTGTCTGATGACTCAAGCAATGTCCTCCAGCTCATTGTTGATGCTTATGGGGTAAGGCTGTTGGCCTTAGGAGGGACGCAGTGGTCAGTCTGCAATGGAAACCTGATACATTCCCTTCAGTGATGAAATTTCTGAACATGAATGGGCCCTGAGGCCGTGCTTGGATCTGGAGGTGGAAGGGAGGAGGTGGAAACAATACAATATGGAGGCCTAAACAAGGGGACGAGAGGCTTCCCTTGAAAGCCTGAAGAGGGACGTGATTAAGAGTGAGGGAGGTCAAGAGGAGAGAGGGAGAGAAAGAGAGAGAACTTGCATGAGGGTGAAGGCAGGGGGAGCCTCTTCAAAAACAGCTTTTCTCCCCAGACCAATTCCCAGGTCAAAGGAGTAGTCTGGCTTTATATGAGCTTTTAGGAGTGGCAGGAAGTTTCATATCATGTGATTCAGTTGAACACGGCGGTAGAGAAGCCAGGTACTCTGACACTGAAAGCTGTCAAGTCACAGTACAAACTGCTTTGGGACTCTGTCCCAGAGAGAGCTGAAGTGTATGAACTGACCTGGGCTATGGGCTCAGGCCTAAAGGCGCAGGCCCATGTTCTAACAGAGCCAAGGTCTTTGGAACCCTGACTGCCTTCTCCCACGCGACATTCCTGTTTCCCTCTTGTGTTGCTAGGGGTAGAGGATTGCCAGCTCTGGGAATGGTGGCATCTTTTGGAAAGAAAATGGGCCAGGAAGGAAGGCCAGGGAGGAACAGGACAGAGGTAGAGGGGACGGTAGAGTGGGTTAGATGTACAGGGACAGCTGTGGGGCAGAATAAGGGATAGCCAGGTCCTAACGACACCCAGAAGAGGCAGTTGAGCACAGAGACCATAGAACAGCAACTGGCAGAGAAACCTCAGCCTCAGGCAAGTCCCAGCCCACTGTGTTGGCTTTGAGTGGGATGGACTTGGCTTTTGTCTGTGTCCTTACTTTCTTTGTCCTTTTCTGCTCAGAAAATCCGCTCTAAAGTGGAGCTGGAAGTGCGTGACCTCCCTGAAGAGCTGTCACTGTCCTTCAATGCTACCTGCCTCAACAACGAAGTCATCCCAGGCCTCAAGTCTTGTGTGGGACTCAAGATTGGAGACACGGTGAGGTGGACTAGGCAGGGTGACCCTGAGCCCCAGAATCTGTGTGTACCCCATTGTAGGCAAATATAGGTGAATCCACAGGAGCCGTTCAAATGGCTATCGGGGATTTATCAGAAAACACTCATGAGGTACACAACAAGGTAGATAGTCACCGAGGGCTTCTGCTCTGCCGGGGGTGGGGGGAGGGGAGGCAATGGAACCAGCAGTCTGATCTCTGACCATCACACAAGAGAGGATGAGCCTGCCCCCCTCTTTCTTTTAAAGGAGTTATATCAGCAGACAAGAAGCTCCGCCTCTATGGGGCTGGAGAACCCAAGGTCATGGGTGGGGTGAATACCCACTACACCCCAACCTTTTCCAGGATTAGAAGTTTGATTACGAGAGCTCTTAATCTTTCCTCTCGAAGTGTCTGCTGCCTAAGGTTTACTTCCTACCAGTTTTTGAGAACTGTTGTAGATCGTTTCCCGGCTGCCCAGACCCGAATAATAACACAGAAACTATATCAGTTACAACATTGTTTGGCCAATAACTTAGGCTTGTTTCTAGCTAACTCTTACATCTTAAATTAACCCATTTCTATTAATCTGTGTATCGTTCCAAGGGTGTGCCCTACCGGTAAGGTTCTGGCTGGCAGCTGGCATCTTTCTCCTTTGGTAGCTACGTGGCATTTCTTCTACTCCGCCTACTTTCTCTCTCTATCTCTTCGGATTTCCTGCCTGGCTTTACTCTACTAAGCCACTGGCCAAAAGAGCTTCTTTAATAATGGTAATAAAGCATATTCATTCATACAAAGGAACATCCCACATCAAACCTTCATCTCGGTACGCTGTGTTCATACCTGTACGTCTGATTGCAAGTGAAATGATCTCTAATCTACCCACCCAGAGTGCTGCCTTTCTCTTCTCTGCAATCTACCATCTGTAGACTTTTGCCAACCACTGACTGTGTGCCAGGCTTTATTCTTGCCGACGAAAACAATCCAACAAATAGCCAGCAGAACAGGCAAAAATACCCACCCACCCTGGGACTTAAGAGTGCAAATGTGCATCTTGCCCCTCTGTTCCCTCCATGGTTTTCTTAATTATTATTCTTTAAAAAGTTTATGTATATGGTTATTTTGCCAGAGTGTGTGTGTGTGTGTGTGTGTGTGTGTGTGTGTGTATTTGGGTATCACGTGGGTGCCTGGTGCCTGTGGAGGCCAGAAGAGTGTGTCTGATTCCTTTAAACTGGAGCTACAGATGGTTGTGACCTGCCATGTGGATTTGAACCCAGGCCCTCTGGAAGGGTAGCCAGTATTCTTACCTTGCTGAGCCATCTCTCTCGGTCCCCTGGTTTTCTCTGTTTGCTGGTCCTCCTCTGCTCTCTCCAAGGCACTGGTGGATGGGAGAGAGGAATGAAGAAAAATAGGTCTTTTGGTCCATTGCCCTGTATGTTTATTTCTTAAACATAGGTGTTCACAGCTCACACCCTCCAATGACACTTTATACTGCAATCCCTCAGGTTGTGACTGACCACTCTATGGCATGGTGTGATGCAAAGCAGTATTTTGCGTGTCCTGCTGTTAATATGTAATAATAATACTCCAGCAGGCTTAGTTCGCATCACAGATCCTGTCCTGCTTGAGCTGGTTGACTTCTCAGGAGAAAACCAGCCTTTTATTGCTAGGCTGTAACCATCTGTCCAATCAAATAGGTCCCAGTAGTCACTATGATGCCAGTGTAGCTTTTACTATGCAGCCTTTGACAGAATTAAGGTCAAGAAACTCCCCACGGCAGTTGGATCTGACACCCAGTTTTGTTGTCTTTGGTAGGGTGCAGCACAGCGTTTCTCTAGGGCGGGCGGTACCCAGATCCACTTAGGTCTGAATGTCATCTTTCCATCCAGGTGAGCTTTAGCGTCGAGGCCAAGGTACGCGGCTGCCCCCAGGAGAAGGAGCAGTCTTTCACCATCAAGCCTGTGGGCTTTAAGGATAGCCTCACCGTCCAGGTCACCTTTGACTGTGACTGTGCCTGCCAGGCCTCCGCCCAGCCCCTCAGCCCACGCTGCAACAATGGCAATGGGACCTTTGAGTGTGGAGTGTGCCGCTGTGACCAGGGCTGGCTGGGATCCATGTGTGAGTGCTCCGAGGAGGACTACCGGCCCTCTCAGCAGGAGGAGTGCAGCGCCAAGGAGGGCCAACCCGTCTGCAGCCAGCGGGGCGAGTGCCTCTGTGGCCAGTGTGTATGCCACAGCAGTGACTTCGGCAAGATCACGGGCAAGTTCTGCGAGTGTGACGACTTCTCCTGTGTCCGCTACAAGGGGGAGATGTGCTCCGGTGAGTAGGAGCGCACAGCCGCGTGCGCAACAGCCATGCGCGCATGCGCACCCCAGGCGTCATGTGGTGGACTTGAGGTTGGCGAGGTGGACGGAATTGAGGATCCATTTCGCTCAGAGCAGAAAACCAGAAATGAACAGAGGAGGGAACCAGACCTTTCCAACCTTGTTCATGGGGCATAAGGAAGCTGAGGGTAGGCAGGAGGATCAACTTATTTTTCATCTTAAAAAAAAATCAGTCTCATGATAAACTGTTAGTGTTCACAGATGGAAAATATGATATTGGAATATGCCGTAAAGTTCCTAGTAATTTTACTTGGATTTATCCTTCTATCACCAGTAGACAGTAGTGGTATATATGCAAGACACTGGGCACTTGGAACAGTATTTGGAAAATGATATACTTGTGCTAAATGTTATCCCTGTTCTATCATCTGTTCATAACGATTGGTATTTATATTCTAGGCCTGTGCTGTCCAAGGTATCCACTAGCCACATGTAGCTATTTAAACTAATTGAGAGAGAAACCATAAATTCAGTTTTTCAGTTGGTCAGTGGCCACGTGCCTAGTGGCTATCATTTTGGACCATGGGGACACTGAACATTTTGACATAACAGAAAGTCCACTGGAGAGTTACAGTAGAGACTTCCTACAAGAAGATTAAGGTTGCATGCACATGTATGTATATAGGTATAGAGACCAGAGGTGGGCATTTTGTGTCTTCCTCAATCACTTTCAATGTTTGGGAAGGACCAGCTCAGCCGGGGCATTGGGACCTACAAGACAAGGTCTCAGGAATAGGTGGGTAAAGGAGTCGGCAAATGACAGACAGACAGACACAAGACTCAAAGGAATTGCATCTGAATGTGTCTTTACTGGGTGTGAGGCTCATCCTTTATACAGAAAGATTGCTGAACTGTGTGTATTGTTTTTTTCATGTGGTACAGATTATTTTTAGGGTCATTATATCAGATATGTGAGGATAGATTTTCATCAGACAGATGTCCCTGGTGTGAGTCGGTTGGTCATGCTAGACGTGGCTTGGCATTAGTTTCGATATAAATCTTCATCTAGCCTATGAGTTCGTGGCATTTTGAGCTAAGGGCAAGCGGTTGTGGTTAACAGTCACACAGTCTACGGTCTTTTTATATTTATGCCTTCTATGCAGAAGAACTTCTTCTTTTTCTCCTCCTTCTCCACATTTCTAACTCCTTTTCAATCCTTCCCCAAAACCAATCTCGACATTACAGGCATTCATCTCTCTCTTCTATCCTTATCCCATCTTTGCTGAATCTGTCTTAATTGCTTAATTAAGTTTGTCTTTTGTTCTTTATTTACTAAGCACCAGATTAAACTTGGAAACCTTTTGGCCTTTAATGTTAACCCATCTTCCTCCATTAGCATCATATATTCCCTGTATATGGCAGTGTCTCATCAGTAGACTCTGGAAACTTATGTCTTCCCTTCCAGAAGAAACCAGACTGCGTTCCTAGAACATAAGCAGGTAATGCCAACAGTGCAAGGGCTCCAGTGCAGGAAGCACACACACACACCTTCTCTGCGGGCACTCTTCCTTGAAGCTTGTGCCACAGCCTACGTGAGAAATCACACAGACTCCGTAGGAGGTGGCGTAACACATGATGCTTTTTGAGATAGGCTCTTTCATGGACCCTGGAGCTGACCAGTTTGCTAGGCTAGCTGGTCAGTGAGCTCCAGGGATTCAACTGTTTTTGCTTCCCAGTGTTGGGGCTACACACATGTAGACATGTATGTGCCACTGAGCCTAGATTTATTTCCCAAAACATTGAGTGCTGTAAATGTGAACTCAGGTCCTCATGTGTGCAATGCAAGCTGTCTTTCCAGCCTGGGGACTATAATGTTGAACCTGAAGGGTCTGAATTGTCCTTATTGAAAAACCTAGCCGGGCGGTGGTGGCACACGCCTTTAATCCCAGCACTCGGGAGGCAGAGGCAGGCGAATCTCTGTGAGTTCAAGGCCAGCCTGGTCTACAAGAGCTAGTTCCAGGACAGGGTCCAAAACCACAGAGAAACCCTGTCTTGAAAAATCCAAAAAAAAAAGAAAAAAGAAAAAAGAAAAACCTAGTGCGCCTCTGAGGCCTATTGATAACTTCAAACTGGCCCCAAGGACCACTGCTAGGCACTTTTCTGACCAGGAGAAGCCAAATTGCTGTGAGTATGGTCTTTATCTGAGTACTCTCAGGGCAATGGACAGTCTGAGCTTCTTCTTAGGCTCTGGAGGAAGGTTTATGTTGGACTGTAGTTGCTATGATTTAACTCTGGGACGGACAGGCTGCAGACTTGGACCGTAGTTGCTGTGATTTAACCCTGTTTGGGACAGACAGACTGCAGACATTTTCAAGTTGGTTGGAGCTGGGTTCTGGGTATTCTGTGTGATCAACTGAACGGAGAGGCTCTACTTGTTTTCTGTGATAATCTAAGACCCAGACAGGCTTCATTTGCATTGGGGTTTAGCCTGCTGAGCTCAGTTGACTCAGGTGTTCACTTTAACGTGGTGGCACATGTCTAAAATACCAGCATTATAGGCTATATATAGACTATAATTAGGAGGTCAAGGTCATCCTCAGCTACATAGCAAGTTTGTGGTTAGCCAACACCCAATCATCACCACCACCACCATCACAAAGGAGCTCAATCAAAAAGACAAATATGCCATGACCAAACTGGCCCAAGGGGCTGGAGAAACGGCTCAGTGGTTAAGAGCAGGTGCTATCCTTGTAGATGACCTGAGTTCAGTTTCCAGGTGGTTCACAATCACCTGCAACTCCAGCCGCAGAGAAGCTAATGCCTCTGATATCTGAGGGCACCTGCACTCAAAGCACGCATGCCCAACATACGCGTAAGTAAAGAACCTTTTAAAAACATAAAACGTATGCACCACAGACATAAAAAATGATCCCTCTTCTGATCCGTGACATTGTTTACTTCAGTCACACCAGCAAGTGTTGGGGGAAGGCGGTATAACTATTCACTACAGCAGTGGAGAGAGACCAGGGCCCTGATGAGAACAGACATACGCGAGCAGTTTGAACTAGGGAATCGGGGCTTTCAGCTCATTTGAGCATCTAATAGTATTTCTTCCATGTTCAGACCACCAAAGACTCACCCAAAGGAGCAAGCTGGGAATGCTGGGACAGGTCTACAGAAGAGCCTCTGGGCCGCTTCTCTCCTCCAGGGTTGATTGGTTCCGGTCTAGTGTGAGGTCTGTGGGAGGGATCCCAGCCAGTGTGTGTTGGTTTTGGCTCCCAACCCTAAAGCCTCAGCAATTCCCACTTTCTGAGGTGTAGATTTCTGGTCCTGTGTGCTCCACTCTAATCCACCAAGGGGACTCATTTGGCGGCAGCACCCATTTTTTACTGCTTCTTGCCGGGGTGTCTGGTGCCCACCTAGCCTCATACCTTCCTCTTGTGACGCTGTTATCACATTCCCAGAGGCATGTGCCCGTGGAGTACTTGGCATCATGCTGATATTTGGTTCACACGGGTGAACAAGGGGTTATGCATGGTTCCAGCCCATCAGTGTCCCTCTTCTCCGATGCCTGCCTTGTGGGGACCATAGGACAGGAGTGCCTGCCATGACTCTGCTCTTTTTCTAGCCTGTGAGCTCTGGGCACGGCATGTGGCCCTGACTGACTCCTCCCTACTTCAGGCTTGGTGTTTGAGGTTGCATGAGTCTCTAACCCCTACCACAGACAGCAGGGAGGTAGGACAGGCACCCTCCTCCTCAGGTTCTTCCCCGCCCCCGTTACACACAGATAGGCTTCCTCCGTGGGCTCGGCCCTGTGCTCTAGCCACACGCGAGGACCAGGTGTCAATAATAGATAGAAGTGTCCTACACATAAGCAGTCTCAGCCTGCTAGAACCTGGAGATGTCCGCAGAGTCCCCAGAGAGACTCATGGATAGGGGAGACCTGGGCAGGTTCATGGAGGTGGTGATGTCTGACGGAGCTCAAAGGAAGGCTGGTTCATGTAGGAAAGGAGTGGAGTTGGTCTGGAAGTCTGGCTTGGCAGGGAGAGTAATCACACACCCTTTGGTTGGAACCCTCCTCCCTCCCCTTCCTCTCCCATTTCTTGCTCCTTCTTTTGGCTTTCCTGTGAACCCGGCCTAGGGCCCACTTTGACTGGAGAGGTGCCAACACTGTGACATTACTACACTGTGGTTTCCTTTAAGGGCGGCCTCTGCCAGGTCTCGGGGTCAGCCTGCTGGCTCTGGCTACCACTTCCATTCCCATCATCACTGGCCCAGCAGGTCATCCTGTCAAAGCTCACTTTGTTTTGCTTCACAAAGAGAACACTGTGGGATGAGGGTTCTGGGGAGGCTGAGGCCTCTTCTGAGTGCTGCCAGGCCTCTGTGGCATCCTTCTTTCCCCATCCAGGCATCATGGCTAAAGCCAAGGCATAGTGGGCACCATGGGGTCCATTCTGCTGTCTGGCATACCCACCCCCAGCTGCTGTCTGGAGGGCTGACTGATTACAGTTCACAGCTGCCTTTCTTTGGCTCTGACAGGAGTAGCCTTGCCTTCAGAAGTTGACCAAGGACTGGTGAAGGAAGGTTCTACAGGGGCACTTCCTTTTCCTCAAAGTGGTCCTAGCTCTGTGGTGCCATTCATAATTCCAGACTCTCCACAGATTCAGGCTGAAGGGAGTTTCTATTCTAGACCACATAGCTGCTGCTGCTGTGTGTGTGTGTGTGTGTGTGTGTGTGTGTGTGTGCGTGCAAGCATGTGCATGCACACGTGCATGTGTGGAAGTCACATGATCACCCTGAGTGTCATTCCTCAAGAATTGTCTACCTTGCTTATTGAGACGGGGTCTCCCACTGGGACCTGGAGTGTGAGCGGGCTCCAGGCCTCTTCCTGTCGCCGCCTTCCTGTGCTGGGTCTATAAGTATGTCTCTGCACACCGGCTTTTTACATGGGTGCTGGGCATAGAGCTCAGTTCCTCTTGCTTCTGTGGCAAGCACTTTACCATTTCCCAAGCCTAGCTGGCGTTTGACTGCTTCCTCCCTCCCTCCTGTCCTTCTCCCCAGTAAAGAAGAGCCTAGCCATAACCATGCCTCTAGAGAACCCAGCCTAAAACAGAGTATTTCTGGTTCCAAGCTTTCCTCCAGCACCCACCCCCAAAGTCTCTAGATATCCCTGGGCAGCCTTCTGGCCCCATCTTTTGTTCTTAATTTAAAACATTTATTTATTTAGGTATTTCAAGACATGTTTGTGTGTGTGTGTGTGTGTGTGTGTGTGTGTGTGTGTGTGTAGTTTTGGCTGTCCCAGAACTTGCTCTGTAGACCAGATGTGCCTGGAACTCACAGAGACCCGCTTGCCTCTGCCCCTGAGTGCTAGGATCAAAGGCATGAGTCACTACCACCCAGCTTTTTTTTATTTTTTTAAAATGATTTATTTTTATTTCATGGGCATTGGTGTTTTGCCCGCATGTGTGTCTGTGTAATGGTGTCGAATCACTTGGAACTGGAGTTACAGACAGTTGTGAGCTGCCATGTTGGGGCTGGGAATTGAACTCGTGTTTTCTGGGACAGCAGCCAGTGCTCTTAACTGCTGAGCCATTTCTCTAGTCCCATCTTTTAAAAATATATGTGGGTCCTCTGCCTGCATGTGCGCCTGTACATGTGCATGCAAATGCCTGTGGCGGCCAGAGGAGGGCATTGCATCCCCCTAGGATTGTAGTTACAGACACTTGGTAGCTACCCTGTGGGTGCTGGGACTCCAGCTCCAGTCTGGGAAGAGCATCTAGTGCTCCAACCCCAGTGTATAGCCTTGTCTGGCCTTGATCTCGTTTCTTTAGCATATCCTACAGGCTCACCATAACTGGCCCACCTGTTCTAAGAAATATTTCAAGCAAGTGATGTAGCTGAGTCTTAGTTACATGTTTACATCTTGAATGGTGATGTGTTTATGGGAGGACATTGCCAGAGCCATTAGCAGAGGGACCCATAGTGCCCAAAAGACAGCGGGCCCAATGACAACCCCCCCTCCCTGCCTTCTTGGAGCTACTGGTGTGGTTTCCAGACCATTATTTGTTCCTTGCCTTTCCTCTGATTAACAGTTATCTTTTTATTATCTGTCCAGTTCTTCCTGATGCAGAGCTCTAGAGAATGGGTCACTTTTGGTAGTGTTAACTTCCAACTTTTAAACTCCTCTTTATTAACAGGACACACCATCAATGGCTTTATCACTCTGAGGCATCAAATCATTAGCGTTCTGTTGTCTAGGTAGGGAAAGTGCTCTAGGTCACATATGCTGGAGACACACCTTCCCCAGGTGCCCTCATAGTTATAACAGAAGGAGAAGTACATTCGCCTTTCCTGACCACCCAGCAGAATGGCACTGAGCTATTTTAATTTCAAAAGAATCAAGCAATCGCCTCCTAAATTAGGACCTGCTACTATGCCTGTCAGATCTCCAAACTCTCCGACGTCAGACAAGGTGGAAACGGGCCTGCATTGTTGGCCTCCACAGTGCTGGAGCTCAGAGTGCTGCATCTTGCCTGCAACAGGAAGTCAACGGCTGTCCCACTGAGTGAAGCTTGAGAAAAAGACCTCAAAGCCCTCCCCACAGTGACACACTCCCAACAGAAAGTGTGGCCCAGATTAAAGGTGTGCCCTCCAGCCTCAAGGTCTGGATTAAGGGTGTGTATCATCCAGCCTCCTCCAGCAAGGCCACACCTTTTAATAGTGCCTTTCCCTATGAGTGTGTTGGGGCCAGATACATCCACCCCACCACAACATAGAAGCAGCCACAGTGTGCTGGGAGAACATGAGAAGACTCTTGACTCAACTTGAAGAGGTCAGAAAAAGTCAATGGGAGGAAGGAACACTTGAATTGGGCCTTAAGGATGAATGAAGAAAAAAATGAAATTTATGCCCTGGCAATGATGAAGCATGCATGGGCAGCCCATATATGGTGGTTCTGTTGAACTTGTCCATATTGGGTTTCATGGTCTAGGTTGATGAGGACGACAGACCAGGTCTCTTCCTCAAGAGGGCACCAGATCTCATTACAGATGGTTGAGAGCCACCATGTGGTTGCTGGACTTGAACTCGGGACCTTTGCAAGAGCAGGCATTGCTCTTAACTGCAGAGAGGGATTTGAAAAGACACAGAGTTAAAGGTAGAAAGAACAATATGAACGGAAACAGGAGGCCACAGAAACAGTGCAGAAGAAGGGAATAGTTCAGGGTGTCGACTGATGTGCGGTCACTCAAGGCTGAGCCCTGACTCTGCTGTGTGTCAGCTGTGGCCTGAAGCCAGTTCCGTGACCTTTCTGACACGGTGGGATTGTAAGAATGAATAGGGTACCTGGACAATAGGATAATAGGATATGACATGTGCTTAGCACATATCGAATGCTCAGCAAATGCCCATGGACATTATTGTCATTGCTGTGGGTACTGGTGGCACAACTTCCACTGGGAATATTCAGTTCCTTGGTTTTGGGAAGTAATACAGTTCTCTAGATGGCTTCCAAAGCCGATCTACTGTGCTCTCGGCTACACAGGGTAGTACTTTCCAATCTTCCTAGTGCTGTGGCCCTTTAATACAGTTAGTTCCTCGTGTTGTGGTGACTCCCAACTATAAAATTATTTCATTGCTACTTCATAACTGTAATTTTGCTATGAATCATATCATAAATATTTGATATGCAGGATATCTGATACACAGGCCCTAAGGGGTTGCAACCCAAGGGTTGAGAACTGCTGACCTAGGGCCGCAGGATGTATTAATTATTTACGTTGCTGTTGTAAAATACCTGAAAGAAATGAAGGAGGAAAGAGTTATTTTGGCTAATGATTTCAGTGGGTTCAGTCTATGTTTGTTTGGTCCTGAATGCTTTAGGCAGGACAGCGTAACAGCTGTCTCCTCTGCTGCTCACTTCATGGCCAACCTGGAAGCAGAGAGAGCAAGCCAGGAATTGGTCGGGGATATATCAGTTATGCCCTACAAGGACCCAGTGACCTATTTCTTCTAGTGAGGCCCCACCTGTCAGGTCTTCAGAATCTCTCAAAATAGCATTGTCCACTAGATGGAAACACAAGCTTATGGAGAGGTTATGAGAGAAAGACAGGATGTGCCGGTGAGGTTGGATGCTCATGAACCACGCCTGCAACTTCAGAAATTAATTATGGCGAATGTTTTTGCAGCTTTGGTGTGGAAAGGCAGAGACAACAATTGATCAGCAGTTTGGTGGAGGCCTCTGGGCTATGTGTGGTCACCGCTAACCAGTTTCTGGCTGTCTACCTTTGGAAAAATCTCTTTTCATTCAGCTTTTCTCGTTTTCTGCCGCCTTCTCTCTATGGTACTCATGGGATTTATTTAGCAGTCCTGGCTCTCAGCAGGCTATAAGGTAGGTTCTATTTGTTCTCTGCTTCCTTGGCTCTGCTGGCTGACTGTAGGCTCCCAGTGCCTGTCTGGCCTTGGGGACCCTATCCTTCTCCCTGCATACCCAGGAGTGCTGTGTGTGCTTTCCCTTCCCAGCATCGGCACAAGGCTGTGCAGGGTTTCTCCATCCCTCCATGCTCACTACAGAGCACTTTCTCATCTCATGTGTTCTCCTTCAGAGTCTTGCTTCTCACCTTGCAAGATGACAGTCAGCTGCTCCGAGAAACACAGTACTGGAGCTTGTTGGCCGGTCCATTATTTTGCTGAGGGAGGGGCTAGCTTGTTCAAATCAGAGCTTGTGTTGGCGTCTGACTTAACAGGGAGAAGAAGACAATGACAATGATGGTTGGCCTTTCAAGCCGCATCGGAGAGGAAGCATTGTCAGGTCAAAGGAGACGTGTGGAGGGCCTGGAGGAGCTTTTCACCATCACCAGCTTCATTACCATCTGGTGAAGTTCCCGGATGCTCTGTGTGCGCACAGGCTATAGATTCTTGCCGGACCAGCCCTTGGGGTTTTAAAGAGCTGGCTTTAGTTCTCAGACTGATGCTGGCAGAGAAGGCAGAAGGATTCAGAACAGGGCAAGAAAAAAGACAGGAAGTCTGGTAGACACAGATCTGAATATTCCTCTGCTTTCCAGGTCTTCTTCCTTGGGGTGCCTACATTGTTGTCTGTGTCTGCTGGGTGGAGCTTTGCTGGCAATGAGCCGGTCTCTCCACTTACCTGCAGGATCACTGTTAGTCTGGCTGGAGGAACGGGGTGACAGTAGCCTGTTGTCATGGGACCGGCTTCTCACCAGCTGGTCTGCTGTCCTGCGCTCTGTTTGTAGGCCATGGCCAGTGCAACTGCGGGGACTGCGTGTGTGACTCCGACTGGACTGGCTTCTACTGCAACTGCACAACCCGCACCGACACCTGCATGTCCAGCAATGGGCTGCTGTGCAGCGGCCGGGGCAACTGCGAATGTGGCAGCTGTGTCTGCGTCCAGCCAGGCTCCTACGGGGACACCTGTGAGAAGTGTCCCACTTGCCCAGATGCCTGCTCGTTTAAGAAGTGAGTGAACAGTCTGGAGGGGACAGGGAGGCTGGGAGATGGGAGAGGGGCAGGGAGGCTGGGAGGAACTAAGAGCCCCTCCCCCCCTCGAGTTCCCAGCTCCCAAGGATCTGGCTTGGAGAATGGTTTGCTCCGGCCAAATGACTACTTTCTTTTTTTTTTTTTTTTTTTTTCTTCATGATGCCTTTCTTTGGGAAGGCTGGAGGTGGTACCAGCTGTGCAGGGACCAGAGTGGTAGGAATTGCAGCAAGCCCTCTCTTCCAGAGTGGCACCACGAAGCCCTCTGCATTGGGAGGGGAAGCAAACAAGAAATTCTCTCAACATTCCTATGCAATGTTCTGATCCCTACGGGAGGTGCAGGGGCTGGCGTTATGGTGGGTGTCAGGTGAAATGGGCATTTTACCACTATAGAATTGCCCTGTTTGGAAGTTAGGGGAAGCCCAAGTTTGTGGCTCTGCCATTGTCGGGTTCACAGTTAAACACTTTGGCTGTGGTAGGCTCAGTGCTTAGAAGAAAGAGCCTCATGCTGGGCTAAACACTTGGTTTTCACTGCCTTGAAATTCTTAGCTGTGTTTGAACAGAACTATAATTTTTCAGTGGACTCATAAATCACATGACTAGTTCTGACCTTAAACCTCCCAGAAGTGATGAGAAATCACCACCACCACCACCACCACCATCATCGCCATCACCATCACCACCACCACCATCACCACCACCATCACCACCATCACCACCATCACCACCATCACCACCATAGCCCTTGAAGCTCCATGAAGCCTATTTGACCCTATAATCCCAGCAGTCAGGAGCTGAGGCAAGGGGATCAAGTTCAAGACCAGATTAGGCTCTATAGCGAGGCTCTGCCTCAGATCCAGGGTTGGTTGGCCGGGTCCTGTCTGCGGGTGAGGAGGGCTTCATTACCGAGCTCCATGGTACTTTCCAGGGATGTGGTACACTTAGGGCTGTTCCCCCTTTGCTTTAGCTGCTGTGTACTCTCTCCTCCAGGGAGTGTGTGGAGTGTAAGAAGTTCAACCGGGGAACCCTCCATGAAGAAAACACCTGCAGCCGGTACTGCCGCGATGACATTGAGCCTGTGACAGAACTGAGTGAGTCCAGCAGGTCTTAGGGGGTCTCACACATCCTGGCTGTGTATAGTTCCATCTCCACCTCAGAACCTGCCGGCTTCCTGCTTTGAAGTGGAAGAGTAGTTCCCACCCCAAGGAATGCTGTGCAGGCCTGATGTGCAATAGGCACACGGCGAAGGCTGGCTTTCCGAGAGTCTCCTTCATCCTTGCAAATGTGTTCAGCAGCTCACACCTTCTGCTTCCTGTGGTCCCAGACTCGGCAAGAGCCTGTGCCTCACTTGTAAAGAAAGTACAAGTCAGATGATTTTGAATTTACCCTTAAAGGAGAGGAGGGTGATACACTAGATTTTATAGACGAAGAAACCAAGGTGTAGGCCTCTGACTGTCACCCCTAGCTTAGAAGGTGAGTAACACTGGGCCTGGTGGCATACGCCTGTAATCCTGGGAGTGGTTTAGAGCAGCTTGCAGAAGACCTGGGCTCAGTTTCCAGCACCCACACGGTGGCTCACAAACACCTGAAACTCTAGTTCCAGAGGATCCAATGCCCTGTTCTAGCCTCCATGGACACATATAGACATGGTGCACAAACATACACATGCAGGCAAAATACCCATATATATATAAAATAAAACCCAAAATCTACTAACAGTGTTAAATAATTCCCAGGCTTTTGCTTACAGCTTGTTGGTTTGGAGAGAAACCTTCAGCATTGTAGATTACATAATCATGACTGCTCTCCTAAAACCCTTTTGACTTTCTGGAGCCCCCACCACCCTGAAATAAGATAGAAGTATAAACAGGGGAAGCAAAATCCTTTCTTACGGTTATTCTGTCCTGAACTCCGTGCTGTCTTTGAAGATGATCTTCGCTGCTTCCCATATATCTCTTACGTTATCTGAGTTTTGGGGGACCAGGTAGTGCCCAGGAATTGACAATCTCTGCACAGACAGCAATTGCCCATGCAGACAGGAAGTACCTCTTCACGCGAGAGCCGCCGGAAGACAGCTTCCGGTGTGGGGATTATAAGAGAACCAGGTCTCTGGACCCGTGACTGATGGCAGAAAGGGGCTACTGTGAGGTGGGCGGTTTAGGGGTTGAGGAAGTGGAATTTTCCACACTAGACTTGCTGTGATTAGATCGGGGGGAAAGGGTATTTATCTGACTCACTGAGTCTCTTTTTCTTCATCTGTGAAAGAAAAGCCGTGGCTCCCACCTTACAGGGAGAGTTAAAAGACACGGAATAGACAGTTGCTAACATGTCGTAGGTAGCTACTCCCTCTTTCCCGTCTCGGCTTGTCCAATAGCTAAGTAATGGTTCTCTGATGCTGTCCTTGTGGGTTTCGCCCATCTGCAGCCATCAGTATATGGCAAAGTCTGTTAGTGGAGAGGAATCCACAGCGTCTAGCAGGGACTCGCAGGTTCCAGAATGAGAAGGCTGAAGCCTGCAAAGTCTGATGGGAGTCAGGGATGGGGGATGGCTGTGAGAGGCACAGCAGATTGGGACAGGAATGAGGGAACTAGCAATGGGAAAGCAGAGGAAGCTGGAGGGGAGGGGATGCCTACTGTGTGTGCGACTATTCGATGCTACCTAATTCTCACGTAAGGTGGGGGCACCGGTTTCCTTTCATAGACGAAGATGATGAGGGCAGATCACAGCCGGCACCACAGATGCTAGGTGCTAGAGACAAACTCTGGATCAGAATGGACTGACTTTATAGACTGTTATCACATGCCCCATTCAGAGGAAGGAATAAGAGCCAAAAAGGGCCCGCGAGAAACCAAATTCATCACCACGGGAGAGTCAGTGCCAATTGCCAGGCGCGATCTCCATCCTGGGCATCTTGCCCAGCGTCGGGGAGTTTCCTGTCACGTACTTTCCAGACGTCCCTATGACCTGGGTTTGGGAAAAGCTCTTCTCCTCTGGGACGTGACTTGTTTCTCATTCTCCATGTGCTTCCTTCCTTCTGTCAGCCGATACTGGCAAAAACGCCGTGAACTGTACCTACAAGAATGAGAACGACTGTGTCGTCAGATTCCAGTACTATGAAGACACCAGCGGAAGGGCCATCCTGTATGTGGTCAAAGAGCCAGGTAAGTGAGCCCTGAGGCCCTGGCCCTGGCCCTAGGGAGAAAGTGACTACCTTGTTAGGCAGGATTTTCCATAGTAACCCTTTTAAACAAAACAGGCCAAAGAGGTGAGGGGTTATGTCATGAAGAATTAGTAAGAAAAGGGACTCACTGGGGCTGGAGAGACGGCTCACGTGGTTTGAGAGCACTTGATGCTCACACGGAGGACCTGAGCTTGGTTCACAACCACCTGTAACTCCAGCTCAAGATTGTACACTTCTCCTGGCCTCTGTAGGCAACGGCTCTCACACACATACTCTGACACAGACACAAACACATACACACAGTTAGAAATGAAAAAAAATATTTTTCCAATTTGGAGGCAGGATTTCTCTGTGTAGTTCTGGCCATCCTGGAATTTGTTCTGTAGACCAGACTGGCCTCATACTCAGAGATCTGCCTGCCTCTGCCTCACGAGTGCTGGGATTAAAGGTGTGCGCCACTACTGCCTGACTAAAAGTAAATCTTAAAAAAAAATAAGGTGACTTGTTAATTGAGGAGACAGAAAAATAAGGAGAGGAAGGAGGTGAGTATGGATATCTCTAAGAGCAATATTCAGCCTGGGTTTTTTTCCCCAGGTGTTGATGTCAAGGAGTTTGGAACTTAAGTTCTAGGACCTTACGGTACAGGACTCTGTTATTCTGTGGGATGAAGTGTACATATTAGGGGTGACCACAGCTTCCTGCTTACCACGTAGATTCTCGCCATCCTTACCCTAGTCGTACCTGCATCCCTCTGTGTTACGGAGGGCATTAGGTCTTTGCTTTGGGCTCTACTATCACTTTGTCTTTTTGTCACGCCATCTTTGTTGATGCTCTTGTTGAATAACTTCCCCAAGTCGTCTGGCTTGGGATTGAAAGACTGGCATCTACTCTAGTTAAGGGGAGCAAAGGTGATGGTCATCTGGGATGGTCACAGCCCTGGAGGATCACTTGGTATATTCTGATAGTACATCCATTTCTTCACAGTGGGAAGTGGGATCCCAGGTCTAGTGACCTACAGTGCTCTTGGACTTTGTGGTGCTGGAGTAGAACTGAGGCCCTCACGCAAATGCTGTATTTCGAAGACACACTCTCAACCAGGGGCCAACATTTCCATGGTTCTACCTCTGATTTGACCCAACTCCCCGCTATTTCCAGATGTTCCAGCTTGGAGCAGCATGGGCAGCTGGGGTCCTGAGTGTGGAAAGATATTATTCTCTTTCCTGCTCTTTCCAGATGTTCTGGCTTGGAGCAGCATGGGCAGCTGGGGTCCTGAGTGTGGAAAGATATTATTCTCTTTCCCGCTCTTTCCAGATGTTCTGGCTTGGAACAGCATGGGCAGCTGGGGTCCTGAGTGTGGAAAGATATTCTTCTGGCTGCCTTCACCATCCCATGGTCTTGCAGATGTTTTCTTTGAAGGGCTGAGTCACTGCAGGGCAGTAAAGAATATCTCCAAATGGACTCAGTCACATGGACCGGGCCTCCGAACTGGATCCTTTTCACTCTCTAATAGGGCTGCCAGAAAAAACACGGTGTGTTCCATGCAATATTTAGTACACACACACTAAAATAGTAACTTGTTTATCGGAAGTCAAATTGACCTGGACTTCCTATACTTTTGTTTACTAAATCTGCCAACCCTTCCGAGGCTGTGTGTGGACCACTGTGGGTCCCCTGCTGTGCTTGTGAGGGGCCTCCAGAGGCACTTGGTCCTTATTGTCTCCTGCCTTCCACCCCTAGTGGGGACAGACTGTTTTTCTTTAGGCTTCTACCTGTGTTGCCGAGACCACCATGTAAAATTTCACTTTGAGGTTTGAGGGTCAGCCCTAGCCCAAGCTTTCAAAGAATTCACGGTTGCTTTTCCCAGAAGAACTGGGACCCTTTGCCCCTGGTAATTTGGACCCTGGAACCTCAACTCTCTCCAGGAGCCCCTTAATTATCAATAGGTTGTAATTTGCTGGGTAGGGAAATGGCCAGAGTGGTTTGTGGTGGCGGTTGTTTTTGTGCAGTGTGTGGTGAGCTCGGGTGTCTGTTTAGAGAAGAAGGTGGGAGACAGCAGGGAAAGTGGGCGTGACTTCCTTCCCAGACTCATCAACACCCATATATACAAACACCTGGTTTCATAACACTGGAGGTTGCCAGTATGAGATCACTTGTTGGACACCTGAGGCTTATGGGAAGCTGAGCTCTACAAGATACAATCAGCTGACCCATGAAGGAATGACATAGCTTGTCTGCTTTGGTTGTTGACTTTGGGGTTGAACAAAGAAGTCAGCTTCCAATAGGGTTAAGATGACTAAATATTGTCCCAGCTGGCAGGTATCCTGGTCTCTAAAGATGCTGAGAAGGCCACCAAATTTATAGCTCTCAGGGATGTAAATATCTGGACCAGGGCAAGAGACACAATTGCCAATGGGACAGTAAGTGAACAGGCTCGGTATGCGAGCGTCACCAGGGACAATGGCAGCTAGTGTTTATGGAGGAGTTCATTTTGGGCCGGGCACTAGTGTGAGCTCTTTAAATCTATTTAGCTTAGTCACTGCTCGTCACAAGCTCTTGAATGAATGTGAATAGTTGTTCCATTTGAAAGATGGAGGAACAGGAAACAGACACCCAGAAAAGTAAATTTATTGAAGGTCAGATAAGCAAAGTAAGCATTAAAGCCAGCATTCAAACCCAGGCATTCCTGGCTCCAGAGTGCCCAATGGCACAGATCCAAGGACAAATCACACTTTGCCTGTGTTTAGGGAAGAAAGCGGAAAGAGATGAGGACTTTGGTAAGTAGAAAACAAATGTTCTGAATATAAAAGGAAGGGCTAGCTGCTCTGGCCTCTAGCCGGTGGCTGCTCTGTAGGGATGTGAGTTCTAGTATTGGCAGGTGTGCGTGTGCGTGTGCGTGCGTGCGTGTGTGTGTGTGTGTGTGTGTGTGTGTGTGTGTTTGTCGTGCTTTGGATAGAGGCCAAAGCTTTATGGAAACTCACCCCCAAATCAATTTTTTTTTTAAAAAAAAAACTGGTTTTGAAATTTATGTGTCTGAGTAGTCTGCTTGTATGTAGATGCACCGTATGCATGCCACCAGTGGCGGTCAGAAGAGAATGCCAGGTGATTCTTGGCCACCATGTGGGTGCTGGGAACTTAATCTGGAATAGAATATTAATCTGAAATAGCAACAAGTGCTTTTAGCTTCTGAGCCATCTCTCCTCTAAGTTCTAGAGTGTACGCTTGGGTGACCCTACACCGAATGGCTACGAGTCAGCCTGAGAATTCCGATCTAGACCACTCAGGGCAGACTGTTGCTGTCCTGAAGATTGTCCCCTTTTAGAAAGTGATGAAATTACTGTTCTGATTGTCCTATTTCCGGTCCTTTGTTCATCTGTTAAGACCTCATTCCTAGCCATGTCTGGTGACTCCTGCTCTCTGCCTCTGCCTCCCAGAGTGCCCCAAGGGTCCTGACATCCTGGTGGTCCTGCTCTCAGTGATGGGAGCCATTCTGCTCATCGGTCTTGCCACGCTGCTCATCTGGAAGCTGCTCATCACCATCCACGACCGGAAGGAATTTGCTAAATTCGAGGAAGAACGAGCCAGGGCAAAATGGGACACAGTAAGAGGCTGTCTGGGCTTCGTGTTTTCTTAAGTCTTTGGTTCAAGAAGTGAGGTTGATTTGAGGCAGCAGATGCTCACAGTGGTTGGAGTCGGCCCCGACAGCGGTTCCCTGGCTGTCCTCTGTTCTAGATCTCGGGAGACAGTTTGACTGTCCTTTTGTCTTTATACTTCATGGAGTCCTCTGCTATACAGTGACCACATGTCATGATCACTGTCTGCACACGTAGGCAACTGTGATGAGAGGAGATGCTTACCCTCCAGCGGAGGGAGACGGGACAAATCCACATCACGAACATAGAGCACACTGTATCGCTGTGAGGGAGTCCCAAGTTTAAACATGAACAGAAAGCGACAGAATAGCTAACATCTACTGAGGGCTGCGCCCCAAGAAGTGTTCTAAATGCTTTGGGCACCTTCCTTTGCTTTATCTCTGTAAAAGCCCCTTTGATGGACAGTATTACCATCCCTTTCGATAGTTAAGGAAGCTGAGGGCAGAGAATTGAAGGGGCTCGCCTGACACAGAAGGAATTAGGTGACTGTAGGAATCCCTTTCGGGGCCAACCTCCTAGATGTAGTGGTGGGACATCGGTTTCCTTCACTCTCTCCTTCCGAATTGGGCTTCTCTGGGGAGCCCAGAATGCAGTTTATCCCGATTTAACCAAATGAGTCTTAAAAAACAGTTTGTGTGAGGGCGCATGTGCACCATGCATTTGTGCTGAGGTCAGGGCACAACTTGCAGGAGTCAGTTCTCTTTTCCTTGTGGGATCTGAGGCTCAAACTCAGGCTCATCACGGTGCGCAGCCAGCGCTTTACCCCCCCCTTCTCCCCCCCCCCCTCTGCCGGCTTGCCAGCCTATCGAATGGGCGTTATTTCAGAACCATCTGTGTATTTAATTTTAGTCCGTTCTCCTTTTGCTCATTTTATTTTTCCTGGGCCTGCCAAGTGACTCTAGAGTGTTTGACTCTAGAGTGTCCAGAGTGAGGCAGAAACTTCCTGGTGACCCCAGACTTTGTCTCCACTGGACCCAAGAAGCAGACAGAGATGGTTCTATGTTTCTATGGCTATGTAGAACATTTTGCGCCACCAAGGGATCCTAGAGTGTTCTAAATTTCTTGAACTACTATTGGGTGTGGGGAGGACTCATCACTTTTTGTTGGGAAGTAATTTTGGAAAGCCAGTGAAGGCCTTCTGTTTTCCTGAGTACACAACAGGTTTGTGGGTAGCCAGTGATTCAAGAGATGAGATCAAACAAGCTAAGAATTATTCCAGTAAAGCTCTGCGTTCTGACCCCTACATCTTCCTTTCTGGCTCACACCACCTGGCACTGCCTCGATGGAGGAGAAGACAGGGTAGGGAGAGAAGAAGAGAGAGGAGACACTGGGTAAAATGGTGTATTGTTTGGGGACTGCCGAGAGCTAATGGGCACCCACCACCAAGAGCTCCAGGCTGGATTAGAGGCCCTCAGAAGCAACAGCAGGCTCGCAGCTCACCATCTCTCCTCTCCTTATTTCCTGTCCAGTTCTATCCTTGGAGCAAAAGAGTCAGTGTGACACCGGCTGCCCCTGACAGTGTGCTCTAGAGAAGGAGGTCTTGGGCTAAAATCTCAGATGAAGTTCAACCGCTGAGAGTGAGGAAGTACAAGGAACTGACCGTGGGCTTCTCTTGTGTTCTCTTTGCAGGCAAACAACCCCCTGTTTAAAGAGGCCACCTCCACCTTCACCAATATCACTTACCGGGGCACCTAACGAGAAGAGGTCATCCTTAGACCATTGTCAGACTAGGCCAGGGTTGTGGGAGTCTCTGCCGTCATGTTTACAGGGGACAGTATTTGTGGGTGGGATTTGGGGCATGGATCGGGATGGACTGGAAAGTGTCACTGTGTGGGAGTGTATCTGTGCGTGTTTATAGATATGTGTGTGTTGGGGGTGGGGAAATGTGTAATTTAAGACTTGTCATGTGTCCCCAAAGGCAGAGCTCCACAGCCTTTGTCCTCAGAATCCCCCTGGAAGGGATTCTCCCTGCTTGGCTTGAGGGGAACTGGAGGCTGAGCAGTGCCCTTCAATACCTGAGAAGCCCCCTTGCCAGGTCCTTCTCCCAGAAGAGAAGGGCAGGGCTGAGGTGTTTCGTTCCAGAGGAAGCAATGCCAAGTCTTGGCTCTATACTGAGTTTGTAAGTTTCTGGTTCTTGGTCCTGTCAACAGTTACGGTAGGAACTGCTTGGCTTTGAAGCCCAGTTGTGTCATTTGTGCCTCTGCTCCCCTCCCCTCCCTCAGGCTGACGGTGGCAGCCTTTGGGGAGAATCGAGTACTCAAGAGTTGCCTGCGTCTTTTGCCATCACCTCAGCCCTGCCATGGCCCTCTCATAAGGAAAGTCCTTGCCACCTGGTTCTTTGGCATGCAGATGGCAGGGCCACTCAGGGGTCATCGTGGCCTGGGGACGCGCCAGCACCTCCAAGCTCCCAATGGCAGGATTTGTGTAGATGTGTCATTGTTGCGGCTCTTACCTCCCATTCCCCGTTCTCTCTGTTACAGACGTTTGCTATGCACTGAGGAGCTCATGACTAAACGCTTTCCCCTCAGGGGAGAGGTCTAGCCCCACTCCCCGGGTCTTCTGCTCCTCTTCCCAGGAACCTCCACACACCTCAGTCCCTTGCCTCTGTGTGCTACACCCATCCATGGGGCTGACTGTCTTTATCTACCTCTTGGGTGTCTTGTGAAAGAATCATTCCCATTAGTCTGCCCGGCAAAGTGTTGGGAAGGAATGACAGGCCAGTCAGGTCTGCATGTGTGGCCTGTTCTCCTTGTGGGTTGCACGACCTCATTTTATCTCAGCCTTTAATCTGAGAGGCGCAAGTGCAATGTTACTTGATTCTCTCTGGGGACACCCAAAACTATGATGAGGTTCACCACTCTAAAGGAGCATGTGCATAAACACACTTGCATTATTATATTTGTGATCTCATGATGGCAGAGGAGAGCATAAGAAGCCCACAGACTGTGTGGGCGACAGGCACTCCCTTGGGGCATCTTTGTAACCTGCCTCTCACTTGCTGGGCCTCTAAGGGTTCCCTCTTCCAGGAAGCATGAGAGGATGGGTACGTGGACATACTGGGCCTTTCTCAAGGAGAACAATAAAAACCGAGCCCCATCACCTAAAGAAAAGAGACCTATTAACAGTGATCTTGATGAGTCCTGACCTCAGGGCTGCAACTAAATCTTTTAAATGTTGAAAGCCACATGTTTTCCCCCCTCTGGAGTTTAGTTTTTTTTTTTTGTTGTTGTTGTTTGAAAAATGATGAGTTTGGACCAGCTACTTGGAAGGTCTATTTCAATTGTCAATTTTCTTTTAACTCTTTTGAAAGACAGGGTCTCATGTAGCCCAGGATGGCCCTAAACTTGCTCTGTAGCCAAAAATGACTTGAACTCTGATCTCCCTTTGCCTCTGCCTCTCAGGTGCTAGAATTACAGGCATGTGCTATCATGCCTGGTTTATGCAGTGCTGGGAATAGAACCCGGGACTTCACACATGCTAAGCAAGGCCACTACCAACTGAGTTATATTCCCAGCTTTTATATCAACATCCTAAGATGCTGCGATTGAATATGGTACCAAGCATGCAGCCAAGAGTCTGTGTGTATAAGGGGACTGGAATGCTGCTCAGTGGTAGAATGCTTATGAAAAGGCCTGTGTTCGAGTCCCAGCACTGAAGACTTTGTGTGTGTGTCTGTGTGTGCGCGCGTGTGCATTGCTGTTGCTAGTGTTTGTCTTTCAGTTTTGAGATTTGAATCCCTTGGCTTTTACAAGAGCAGATGTCATTTTCATAGCCTCTCCGTGAGTCTCATTCTTTCTCAACCCCTACATCTGTTGGTAATGGGTGCATCTAATGGAGCACTTAGATATCATCCAATTAGTTCTTTCTTGTTCACTCTGCATCCATTTGCATCTTCATGTCAGGGAAGACCATCAGTAAGGAGTGGCCGATCTAGGAGTCAGTGCTGAGGACAGGCCTTGAGAACAGGAACAAGCCGATGGCGGTCCTGTCTTGTCCTTGGTTAGGAGGTATTCTATGGTAGAGGGTAAGTGAGGGAGGGAACAGGAAGGATGGTCACAGATCTAAGAAGTTTAGACATTAACCATAACCTTTAGCTACTAAGGCAGAGCCCATGATAGCAGAGTGGGATTATCTCTAGAGAAGATGGTTCAGATGAGGAAGAAGGTGAGCGGGAATCTTGTCTGATTCTGAAATGAGGCCTGTGGTTCTTGATGACCAGCAATGCCTGTCAGTACACGGGAGTCCCTGTGGCTGTTTCCACCGGAGGCCGAGGATCAGTCTGTTTGGTATCATGAGGGTGACCATCTAAAATTGTCATGGCATTGAGGAGCACAGCACAGAGGGAGCGTGCCTTGTTCTTTTACAGGTAATTTCTGGCCAGTCTCAATGTCTGAGGACAATAATAAGAAAGGGAACATGCCTGCTTGACATATTGTTCCAATTGGAGTCAGTTGTTTATTTCCCAGATATTCGGAACCTGCCCACAAGAGCAAGACATTTCTCTTTGTCAATTTCTGGTTGGAATTACTTAAGCACCTTCCCAACTCCCTCTGCTTTGTGTAAAGGAATTAAAATGTGCTTTCCAAAGGGATTGGCCTAAGGCTACCCCAAGCTTCCTGTGTTGTTGTTTGTTTTCTCTGGGCGCAAACAGTGTCACGGCTTCCAGGAGTAACAGAACGGTGAAGACTGAGGGAACTGGGGCTAGCTTCGGGATCCAGAACTTTGACATTTTCAACATGAGAAGGTCATTACTTTCTAAGGTTTTGTTTTTCTTAAATTGGGGATTTTTTTTCTTTTAGGAACTTTTGAACCCAAAGCAGAACAGACTGTCAACATAGCCTAGGTTTTGCCGTGCAAATCAGAAACCAGTGAGGCCTGATGGCAAATTATCTTCAGGGCCATTTCAGGACCTAACTTCTACTTCACACGGCGGGTGACAAAGGGTGGCCCCAGGACCAGCAGTAGCAGAATCACATAGAAAGTTTAAAAAACTGAAGTTGAGGGCCTGGAGAGATGGCTCAGGGGTTAAGAGTGCTCTCTGCTCTTTCAGAGGACTAGAGTTCAGTTCCCAGTCGCCTGCAACTCCAGCTCCAGAGGCTCCCCGACTGACTTCCTACTGTACACACATGCATGTACAGACAGACACAGACGCACGGCAGACAGATACACTCATACACACGCTCACAGAGAAAGGAAAACTGAGAGCTCTTGTCCCAGCGCCACAGTCATACATTCTGAGAAATGTTGAGTATTTCTGTTGCTGTGGGAGTGTGGCCACGTAAACCTGGGGAGTGGAGGTGAGTCACTTCAGGAGGCCTGGCGCTACACGGTAAATGAAAGATAAGAGGCTGATCCAGGGCAACAAGACATATTTTTTCTTTTTTACAGTAAACCTTAAAAAAAAAATAAGTAACTTGAAGGAGTACACACTAAAATAATGACTGAAACAGTATGGTAAGTACACAACCATCAACACGGCTATTATCAAGTACTATATACTGTATACAACTGTATGTGTTACACTTCGGCAGCAACAGGTTCCTTTACATTCTTATATATTACATGATAGCTATGATGTCACTAAGTGATAAGAAAATTCAACTCCATTATAATCATATGAGACCACTGTCATATAAACAAGATGCTATATGTCATATAAGGACTGAGTAAGAAAATCTGAGGGGATGGGAACAGAGAGACCAGACATGACACAGAGCGAGAGACCTTGGGACACTTGCCCTAAATCAGAACATTAAGCCATCAGATCCCTTTCCCCCAGCATTTATGGGACCCCGAAGAAGAGGAGACAGAAAGAGTAGAAGAACCAGAGGGGATGGAGGACACTGAAGACACAGGGCACTCTAAGTCAGTACGAGCAAAGCTGCATGAACTCAGAGACTGACGCAGCGTGCACAGGGCCTGCAGGGGTCCGCACCAGGCCGTTTGCTTATATATGATTGCTTCCAGGTCTGTGTGTCAATGGGATTCCTGAGGGCGTGGAAGACTGGGTCTCTGGTTTTTGTGCCTTCCCGTGAGCTCTTTTCCTTCTGTTGGTTTGTCTTGTCCAACTTTGATGTGATAGTTGTTTTTGTTTTACCTTATCATATTTTATTTTGTTGTATTTTATTATTATCTCTTAGAAACCCGTCCTTTTCTAAAGACAGAAAAAGAGTGGATCTGGGTGGGAGAGGAGGTGAGAAGGAACTGGGAGGAGTGGAGGGAGGGGAAGCTGTAATCAGGATATATTATATGAGAAAATAATCTATTTTCAAAAAAGGGGGGGGGAAATCTGAGGCTGGAGCCCAGCAATCTGTTTTACCATGCTGTCCCAGTGATTCTGCTGAACACCTGCTTGAGAATAATGAATTTAAGAATACTTACTAGCCACTGCTGGTATGTTTGTGTCTTTCTGACATAGAAGCTTAGCATCATCTCAGTCACTACACTGTAGATGTTCACTGGTGGACAGGTTCAGAAAACCAGATACTCATTCAGATGAAAAATCTCTTTAAACATTTCTTTTAAAAAAAATAAATTCATGGCCACAAGTTTCTTAAAAACAAACAACAAAAGCTAGAAGAAGCAATAGATCTGGGTCCTTGGAAAACTAGCATACAGATACGTGGCTATAAGAATCTTCTCCTTTGCCTCATAAATTCCTTACATGATGGACATTTGGGAGACACTGGAGAAATGGCTCAGTGGTTAGGAAGGCACAACTGCTCCTGCAGAAGGCACAGATTCAGTCCCAGCACCCACACAAGGCCACTCACAACTGCCCTCAACTCTGACTTCTGGGGGTCTGGTGCCCTCTGCTAGACCCTGTGTGTACCTGCACACAAGAGCACATACCCTACTTCCTGTCCATTAAAAAAAAAGTCTGTGAGGGCATGGTAATACAAGCCCAGCACTTGGGAGACAAAAGCAGACAGATCTCTGTAAATTCCAGCCCAGCAGGAGTTCACAGTAAGACACTGTCCTCTCAAAAAAATCTTTAAAAATAAACATTTGGGGATGAAGAGATGGTTCAATGGTTAAAAGCACCCACTGTTCTTCCAGAAGACTCAGGGTTCAATTCTCAGCGCTGACATGGTGACTCACACACATACGCACTGTTTATAACTCAGGTCCCAGAGGATCTGATGTCCTTTTTTGGCCTCCTCAAGCACCAGGCTTAAATGCGGAGTACAGACATACATGCAGACAAAACTCCCATACACATAAAATTAAAAACTTTTTTTTTGGTAACACAATATACAACATCATAAAAGACTTGAGTAAACATGGACAATCATTTCCTGCTGAATCCCGTGGGATTTGTCACAGACGTATCACCCTACATGTGTCCAGTCCTGTGAGTCTCGGCGTCTTATTTACAGTGAGACCTTTGGTGACTAAATGTCTGGGGATGGGGTTTTTGTGTCACTGTTTCTCTGACAAATGTTTGAGAAGAATACAAGGGGAAGAGTTATTTTAGTTTTGAGGTTCCAACCCAAGGCTGGGCGGATTTGTTGCCTTTCAGCAAGGCAGAAACTCTGTGGTGGAAGGGCATGGCGGCTACTGTTCTTCGCGGTAGTCAGAGGACGACGAAGGGCTGGGGCTGAGATGGACGTTCAGAGGCAGACACCTCCAGTGACCTGCTTCCTCCAGCCAGGCCCCCTCTCCGAGTTTTTACCACCTCAATGCCACAAATTGTGAATCTATCATCATTTGATATAAACATAATATCAACAAATCTGTTGATTAGATCCAGAGTCTTTATTATTCCAGCACCTCCCTAAAAGCCCTCTGATTGCTGCAATGGAGGTGAGTCTAGGGCAAATAAGGTGTTAGCATGTGTGTGTGTGTGTGTGTGTGTGTGTATGTGTGTGTGTATGTGTGTGTGTGTGTATGTGTGTGTATGTGTGTGTATGTGTGTGTGTGTATGTGTGTATGTGTGTGT
>NW_026068063.1:2543501-2581951 GCF_014885135.2 Alexandromys fortis | reverse complement strand
TCTACTGGAAATTTCAGTTAGTCCTTTCTCAAGAGTCTCCACGGTAGCAACAGTGTCCCATTGTGCAAGTCCCAAGTCTCCTCCAAAGAGGTTCTAAGCTGGGGACCACTGTGAAAAATATCAACAAACAAGGTACATGCTTTAAGAAACAATGGGGACCAGTGTGATGATTCAGTGACACAGCCTGATGGCCTGAGTTCAGTCTCTGGAACCCACAGGAAGGTGGACGGAGGAGAGAACCAAGTCCCCGACATTTCCTCTGACTTCCACATGACCTGTGGCCTATGTCTGTCCACTTACCACCTGCACACACACATACAAATTACAAGAATGATAAAAATCTAAATAGGGGAATTGCAGCACGGAAACACCAAGACTAAAGCATGACCTTTGCCCTGCACTGACAAATCATCCTGTAGCTCCAAGTCCTGCATCTGGGGTGTTGTCAGCCATGCTGTGCTGGGCAGCCCTGTCCCTGTGGCCTTGCCCTGTGCAGCCCATAAAGGCTCTCCTAGTAGGCGGGGGTCTGTTTACTGCCTGCGGCTTTCTTCAGAGGAGTCATTGTTCCTGCCACCTCAAATGTTCTAGAGTCTTCACTGCAGTTTTTATCTCCAGGGGTTCTGACCCTGCCACGCATCGCCAGACTTCCGGACCTTCTTACACCTTCCCTTCCGATCTGAAGGAAGCCTTCCTGACTTCACAAGGTTTGCTTTTGTATACCTGAAGACCCAGCCTCACATGGAGAATGCCAGTGCTTCTGGGGGTTCGGGATGGCTGAGTATAGAGAAACTTCCCTATGGAGTCCCATGCGCCAGAGTAATCAGGACCTCCCTTCTCAGAGTCTCTCAAATAGGTTTATGCCTCTGCTCCACTTCTTGCTCCAGTTGTCTCTGAAAACTTAGCTCAGAGCTGGCGACATGGATGCCACCACCTGTGTGTTTTATTGCCTTGAAATTTCCTCCACCTGATAAACAATTTATCCTTTAGATTCAGTCTCATACACTGTCTGGGGGGGGGGGGGATGGACAATATGTGGACATGATTTTGTGTGTGTGTGCGCGCACATGCTTGAATATAACACAAATGGCTTCCAGTCCCATTTCCAACCAAGTCCTCATTTCCGTATGAAACTTGATGAATGTGATCTGTACCTGTCTGTACCTCAGAGAGGTTGGTACATGGAGCAGCAACTCTGTTATGAGTGTCTAGAGCAGGGGTTTTCAACCTTTCATATGCTGCAGGCCCTTAAGTTCTGCATGTTGTGGTGACCCTAACCATAAGTTCCTTTCATTGCTACTTCATAACTGTAATTTTGCTACTGTTATGAATCATAAATCTCTGTCTTTTTCGATGGGCTTAGGTGATCTCTGTTGAGAACTGCAGGACTAGAAGAAGCGAATCTACAGTGGATATTACAAGGGGGGATTTATTAGGATGGCTTACACAGTACCTGCTGGGGAGGCCAACGACGGCTGCTGCACCCGACAGCTGCTCAGCCCATGAAGCTGCATGCCTCAGCAGTGCTGCCACAGTCTGGTGCTGCAGGCCTGCAGTGCTGCTGTCTGCAGTCCGCAGTGGAAGGCTGAAGAAGCTGGGTTCCGGTGTCAGTGAAGGATGTGCCGCAGCACTGGCTGCCAGCAAGTTGACGCATTCACTTGCAAGTGGGCAGACAGCAAAAGCTTTACTTTTAGACTTCGTATCTGGGCAACTGAGGAGATGCCATTGACTCTAGGGAAGATCCTGCCTCTCAGTTAGTCCTTCTGGGAGGCAGGTTCACCAGCTCAGCCAAAAGTAGGTTTGAGCTGAATTCTGATCTGGTCAAATGAACAACTAAAATTAACTCTCCCAGCAAACAGGGGACAGACTATCTTTGAACGTGAGTGGGGTGCCAACTAAAGGCAAGGGGCCTGGTCAGAACGAAAGCAAGAGGAGGAGGCTAGCCAGACAATGCACACTCCATTCTCGATCAAGTGTGTCCAGCCCAATGAGTTTTTTTTTTTGTTGTTGTTGTTTTTGAGACAGTTTCATGTAGCCCACTCTGAAATCACTATACAGCCTAGGATGACTTTAAGCTTCCGATCCTCCAGTCTTCACCTCTTGAGTGCTGGGATTTGAACCCAGGGCTTTGTGCATTATAAACAAACTCTACAAACTAAGCTACATTCATGGCTACTCTGAAAAGAATCTAAGAAAAACATTCCACAATCAATTGTTTTACAAAATATATTAGCTGGGCTTTCCAGTGACTAATGCACTACCGGCAGGATTTGGAGGGGTCGGTGATGAGTATGCAAATGTCACTTCGGTGGCCAGTGGAAAAATGTCAATGGGTGTGGGCTGGATTTAGTAGCTGTTCCTGACAACTGTAAGCATCACGGAGACAGACTGTTAATAGCACCCAGCATATTTTCCCTTAGTTTTACAGCGAGATGTTCCATGCCTATCTAGATAACAATGCAAATGAAGGAGGCACATGACACTAAGGGGAGAAGCCTGGCTTTTCCCTTTCTTTTCTGTAGGCTGGGATGCAGAAGAAATAGATGTAAAGCAGCCATGGCTGACCAGGGAGTGACCTAGGGGACTGTGTTCACTACCTATTGACACAGAACAAGTTCCTTCACAGTTTAGCAAACTTAGAAATACCGCTGCCTGGATTCTGCACTCCTGGATTCAGGAATAACTTTCACTTGGTGGTTTGGGCTCAGAGTCTCATGATGTCATTTTCAAACTACTGGCTAGGACTCCAGTCAACTGAAGGCTCAAAATAATGGCAAGATCTTTTTTTCCAAGAGTTCTTACTCAATGACCGCTGGTAGGAGGCAGCCAGTCCATGCTGGCTGGTGGTGACAGGCATTCCTTCCCAGTGGGATACCTCCATGGGGCTGCCTGTTTGGTGACTTTTCTCGGAGTCGAGAGACTAGGGAAGAAATCGCAATGATTTCCGTGACTCAGTTTTATTGTATCACATTATAAGCCATCGTCTAGTCCTGTAAGCAGCTCACCGAAACAAGCAATGTTCAGTTGAGGGTGGAACAACTACCACCCCTTGAGCAGGTTCCATCTTTTATGGGCAGAGCTGCTGTCTCTCCTTCCCCAGAGACATCTACTAGTGGAACCTGCGGCTATGCTACCTTCCATGGAATAAAGGGCTTTGATATATTTAAGGATCTTGAGACAAGATTACCCTGGAGTCGGTGGTGGCGCATGCCTTTAATCCCAGCACTTGGGAGGCAGAGGCAGGCGGATCTCTGTGAGTTCGAGACCAGCCTGGTCTACAGAGCTAGTTCCAGGACAGGCTCCAAAACCACAGAGAAACCCTGTCTCGAAAAACAAACAAAAACAAACAAACAAAAAGATTACCCTGGAGTATCTGGTCAGTATACTCAGAAGGGTCCTTTTGATACCCAGGAGGGTGACGACAGAAGTAGGTAGAGATGAACTGGCCCCCAGTCAGTCAATGTGTATGTCCTATACCAGTGGTTCTCAACCTGTGGGTTAAGGCCCCTTTGGAATAGAATGACCATTTCAGAGGGGTTGCACATCAGATAGCCTGAATATCAGATATTTACATTATAATTCCTAACAGTAGAAAAATTATCATTATATACATTGCTACAGGAGTAGCAATGAAAATAATTTTATTGTTGGGGTCACCACAACATGAAGAACTCTATAAAGAGTTGCAATGTTAGGGATTTTTGAGAATCACTGGCCTTGAGCCTGGAGCCACATCTTCCAGAAGGATTGCCCCCTTTGATTTTATCCCTGTCAGGCCCATTTTAGACTTTTGACCTCTAGACGTGTTAGATAATAAATTTGTGTTGTTTCAGTCACTAAATATGTGGAAAAATTTTTTAACAGCAATAAGTATTTGTGGATATAGTCTAAAATCACCACTGTCTAGCCTCTGACCACACATTATGTTTAGTTCTCTCACATGTAAAATAAACTCACCCCTCACAGCCCCAGAGTCTTATCCCATCATAGCATCAGCTCGTATCCATTTTCTTAACAGATACAGGAGCAGAAGATTAGGTTTCCTGGGTATAACTCCTTATATACAGCTACTGTATTACAAAGCCCTCAATCTGAACTCCAGTCAGTCTAGGTTGTCTGGGCAGTGAACCCCAGGGATCTGCCTCTGTCTCCCAAGTACAAAAGCCTTGCCACCAGGCCTGGTATTTTGATGCATGTTCTGGGGATCAAATTCAAGCTTTGCTGCTTGCAAGGCAAGCATTTTCCTGACTGAGCCATCTTCCCAGCTCCTTTTTGTACTGTTTTGTTCTTGGAGACAGGGTCTTGCTAAGTTGCTCTGGCTAGACTGGAACTCATGGCAATTCATGAAGTCTCTGCTTCCCAAGTGCTGGATTACAGCATGCATTACCAGGTTAGCTCCTTTTCTTGTGTGTACACTTCCTTCTAAGAGTTCCTGGCTATAAAATACTCAGTAAAAAAAGTGTTACTCTCATTGAAATCTTACTGAGTTCCAGCACATGAGATTAAAGTTAGTCTCACAAATCTCTTTAAGATATGTTTATTATGGGCTTCTGCTGATGGACAAAGACTTTATGCTTCCTTAGACGCTGATTTTTAATAAAAGGACCAGGAATACACAGGAGGGAGATGGCAACCTCTTCCATAAATACTGCTGAGAAAAGTGGATATCTACATTCCAGAGAAAGCAATTGGGCCCTTGTAACACATAAAAAACTACTCAAATGGATTAAATACCTACATGCAGATCTGAAACTGTAAAACTACTAGAAGAAAACAGGAAGTTCCATGACATTGGCCTGGGCAAAGCTTTGCCCTTGACCTTGAAAGCAGAGAACAGACACAGGCTATTCGCAGCAAGAAAGTTTCTGCACAGCAGAGGAAGCAAAGGCAAAGACACAACCTGAAAAGCGGGAAAATATTTGCAAAATACACTTCTGAAAAGGGCTTCCAATTCAAACAACTCAGTAGCAAGAACAGAAACAATTCAATGAAAACAGAACAAAGGTCCCGGTGAGCCCACCCGGCTCCATCCCAGGCCCTGGGCAAACTCACTCACAGACAACCAAAAGTCGCAAAAAGGACGTGGGGGTGTTGATGGAGGTGGGCGGGAGATAAGAGGAGGCAGGGAGTGGGAGCAACCAGAAAGCACTGTGTATGTGTAGGAAGTTATCAAAGAACAAATTTAATAAACAATAAATAACTAAATCTTTTCACGTGTGGGGACAAATGGCTAATGGCTCTTAATAAACATTTCCTGGAAAGAAGACAGGCCGACGGATATCCAAAAGATATTTAATATCATGCCTCATTAGGGAAGTGAAAACAGCTAACGGTGAGCTAGCACTTCATATCTGTGAGAACGCCTATTACGACAAAGGCAGATGCTGAGCGCTGTGAGGATGTAAAGACAAGGGCACAGGGCTGGGCAGATCTTATCAATTTGACATGAAGTAGAGATATCTGGGGAGAGGCAATACTCAATTGGGGGAATTGCTAGGAAGAGGGAGTCTTAACTGAGAAGTTGATTTCATCAGATTGGCCGGTAGGCATGTCTGTGGGGGCGTTTTCTTGACTACTTAATTGACAGAGGTGGACATAGCCCTCTTTGGGCAGTGCCACCCCTGAGCAGGGGTTCTTGGGTAAATAAGAAAGGTAGCTGAATGAGCCTGGGGGGAGCAGGCCAGTTAGCAGTGTTCCTTTAAGCGCCTTGTATACTACTGGTGGGAATGTAAGCCACTATAGCCGTCATGGAGAAAGGATGGAGGGTTTTGAAACAACAAGTAGAAATATAATATGATCTAGTAATCCCAAGAGAAGGGAAATCAGTATATCACAAGACAGCTGCACAGCCATGTTCATTATTGTACTATTCTTGATCGCCAAGATCTGACAGCAGAAGTGACTGCCAATTGATGAATGAATGGATAAGGAAGGTGTATACATTCACAGCTAAAGATTGTTTTGGCCTTAAAATAGGAAATCCTAGAAGGTGACAACATGAAGGAAATGGATAGGCATTTTGCTACAAGAAATAAGCCAGGCCCAGGATAAACATTGCATCATGTCACATGTATGTGGAATGTGAGAACAGATGTCTTGAAGTAGATAATAGGTTATTGTTTGTCAGAGTAGACAGAATAGGGACAGGGGGATTGCTCAAAGGGTACAATATTCTTTGATGTTGGGTTGCGGGTGCCACAGTAGAGAGAGAGAGAGAAAGAGATGCTAAATCTTTATTTTCTGAAGGAGAAGAGGGGTACATCCTTCTTGGAAAGACTGACACCCAGCTAGCTCACTCCAGTTTCTTTAGTCACACGATTACAAGGTTAATTGGGGCTGGGAAAGGGTCCAACTACCAAAAGTCATCTTGCTCTTTCTGCCCATGTGAGCAGACAGCCCACACAAATCCCAGTCCCTTTTGATTGTGCCATAATCAAAAGGAAGAGTTCCAGGTCGGCCAGGAGGTCTTAGCACCAAGGTTGGCGCAGCTGCAAGCTCTCATGTACATCAAGTGCAGACTCTCCAGAGAAACAACTCTTCAAGGTTTAAACAGACTCAAAACAATTTCCCAGCCGCTACTGACCAACCCAAACATTGGAAAGCAAAGGCTTTTCTGGAACCCTTCACTCAAAGCCAGACACAAGGCTTTACTATACATTTCACATAAAGCCGGATGTAAAAGGCTTTGCGTACATGTTGCTGCACTGCTAAGTTCTGGCTAGATAAGAGGGATGCAGTTTGAAATCTGTTGCATCATGTTCACTTACTATTTTATGTATTCAGTTACTATTACGTATTTTATGCTTAAAAATTTCCTGGGGAGTAAATTTCTTTATTTATACTTAAAAAGAGTTATATGAACAGTTTTACTATTGGCTCCTATTTCTGACTTTTAATAATACACAATATTCTAAGAAACACATCGCAATCATTATGAAAGCCCCCATTGTTCCCCTTTGTGCTTCCCCCAAATACACTTTCCTGCCCCCCACATAACCTTATTCTAGACACAGAGTGCAGCATTTTTGCAGGTTTAACTAAGTATCAGCCAGACACCCCCTGCTCTTGCAGCACTGATGTCAGCTGGCAGCTACTTGTGGTGACAAAGATAAGAAGTAATGGACATGGACACAATGCTTTAAGGACAACAATATTCAAACCCAGATAATTCTTTCATGTCTGCAAGATATGCTTTTATACGGCCCCTTTCTCCAAGAGGGTCCCATGCCTCACTCTCTCTGTAGAAGGCAGACATTGATAAGGTGCTCTTGTCCCATCCACCAACCCATGCTTCTCCCACCAATATAAGCTCCTGTGTGTGTGTGTGTGTGTGTGTGTGTGTATGTATCTTTATGATGGATCTGTCATCCCACATTTTGCATTGTATTTTTCCCATTGGATCATTCTAGACCCTATCATTGATTCTAAATGCTTCGTGTCCAGGGAACTATCTCTCAACAGTGGCACCATGTGTACTCCTGAGGCCTTTTCCCTATTCTGTGTGTGCATGCCTTTTCTCCTCTCCAGAACCGTGAGCCACGGTGAATGCTCCAAGTGTCATGTTCTCCCATGCTCCCAACTGTCTCCATTGACTCAGCAAAGTTCCCAGGACTAGGAGTTGTAGCTAGCAATTCCAGATAAGAGATTTGAGAAGCATTAGCTCTCTGCTGAAACTTGAGGGAAAATATTCGAGAAAGACCAGAATTTCCCGGGAAAATTTCAGCTGCTGCATGTGTGACCGACAAAGGAAACCTAAAAACCGCCCAGAGGATCAACATTATCATGAGAGAGAAAAGAGCCTGCAAGTTACAGGAACTTTGCAAATTCCTACGCTGTCCTGTAGACTACTGGTTCTTGCCAAGTGACAGTCTGTTTCCATGGGAGCCCCAGGGAAACCAGTTGGACTGGTCAGTCATATGTCTATGATCTGAGAGTAGCTAGCTGCATGGCTCCTGACAGGTAGGAGCAAATTCACTGATCTGTTTATAAAGGTAAGCTACCTGAAGGCCAGCAAGATGGCGTTAGCTATAATAAGATTCGGTCTGCAGTTGTGGAAGCCTGTCCTAGAATATTAACAATTTACAACAGAAAAAATTCACTCATGGTTGTAACCAGCACTGTAATACGACTGACAGTGAAATGGATAGCTCATCAAATAGGGATTGGATATTAGTCGAAAGCATTGTGAATTAAAGAAAATGCAGCCAAACCCGATGACATGAGTTCAATACCCAGAACCCACAGGATGGAAAGGACCAACTTCTTAAATCTTTTCCTATTCTCCACATGTATGCTATGGCATGTGTACGGACGGCATTCCCTCTAAAAATAAAAATATGCAATAAAGTTTTTGTTGTTGTTGTTGTTATCTTTTTTTTTTTTTTTAAAGACTCTTTGTCACAGACTTTTGGAGAAAAGTATTTTCAAATCAGTCTTTACTTCTCAGCATTTACAAATTCAGTACGGTCTAAAAATCGTTTATAGTCACAGAACTGGATTCATAGATGGCAGGGGTACAATAGCCAGGCATCATCTCTTTGTCTCCCTGCGAACAGCGGTTCACCAGTAGGACGACCCCCTCCCCATCCTCTGACCAAGGAAGCAGCTGGATCCAAATCAAAGCAACAAATGGGACAAATGACCTTGAGTTGCTGCCCACTGGAGACCAGGGGGCCTGGAAGGTGCTAGAAGCGAGGGTGGAGGTAGTCCAAGGGTGGACAGCCGACAAACCTGAAGTTAGGGACACGCCACAGTGGGGCAGAGAGCACGAGAGAATGTCAGAAAGCTGAGCAGGAGGCAGCTGGGACCACAGTCGGAGGACAGTCTCCCAATGGTGTCCACAACCGGCCTCGGTTGGATCGGGGTGAGGTCACAGGCCCTTGTGAGGTGTGGGGACGCGCGCGCCACCTCGGCGCTTTCCCGGAGGCGCCCAGGCGGCAGGTGCTCGCCAGCTCAGCCGCTGACCCGGAAGCCTGGGAGGACCCCGGTGGCCGGGTCTCTGCCTGACCCTCTCAAGGCAGGTCCATGGGCGGAGCTTCGGGCTGATCAGGTGATCTCGGGGGCGGAGCCTCGCTGGGAGGGCGAGCGAGAAGGGGCGGAGCTAGAGCATCCCGGGAAAGGCTCAACGCAGGGCCCTGAGGTGACAGAGGGAGAGGCCAGACTCGCTGAGGGGAGGATTAAACCGTCTCTGAGGCGGAGAATGCATGCTAAAGGAGAAGGCGAACCTCAGTGTAACAGGAGGAAGGAACATTCCAGAAAGGTGGAGAGGTATCCCGGTGGTCAGTCAAATGGTTGTCCTAGGTAGGTGGCGACCTAGCGGCCGGGAAACTTGCCCGCGCCTTTGGCTGGTAGATCATTTGTTGTCATGTTGAGGAAGTTTTCTGTGTTTCCGTGTCTACTCTCAAGGTTTTACCTCACAAAGGCAGGGCTGGTGGGAATCCTCCACAGCATAAGTTCTTGCGTGAGGCGGAGGCTCTCTTGTTAAGCAAATATGATACTTGGAGGTTAATGTTTGAATATTCGTCGGTGGCGTTAGTCATAATAAGATTCGGTCTGCAGTTGTGGAAGTCTGTCCTAGAATATTAATAATTCCAGTAGAAAAAAATTCACTGATGGTTGTAACCAGCACTGTAATACGACTAACAGTGAAATGCATAGCTCATCAAATAGGGATTGGATATTAGTCAAAAACATTGTGAATTAAAAAAAATGTTGGTTATTACATTTGTATGACGTGAAAATCTTTCGTGTGGAGCCAGGTTAAAATTCCTTTTGTTTGCAAAGACATTGACTCCCCCCGCCCCCAATTTTTTTTCAAAAAGCTTTTAAATTATGTGTGTATGTGTGTGTGTAAGTAGCTTTATACACGTGAGTGCCGTGCCTGAGGCAGCTAGAAGAGGGCATCAGAGTCCAGGGAGCTGCGTTATAGGCAGTTGTAAGGTGCCTAACATGGGTGCTGGGAACCCAACTTGTGTCCTAAGAGCAGTATTTGCTCTGAACCTCTAAGCCGTATCTCCAGCCCCATGCAGACTATAGTGATGCTTTGAGGTAGTTATTTTGTGGTATTGGAGACCAAGAGTTTTGGAGCTAGATTTCCCGAATTCAGATTCTAATTCCTCTTCTGGTTGTGTTTCTTTAAAATAGTGAGCAATATGGGAAATAAATTTGTCAATTATCAATGTGTTCATTGTAATGCCTACCACATATTAAACACTCGGTAACATGGTGGTGGTTGTTTTAGTACTTCTGTATCTTAGGGTTTATTTGAATAGATACAATTGGGCTTCTCTTTCATGTCATTTGACATACATTTCTCTACTTCTCTGTATACTAAGAAAGTAAACTTAAGAAGCTGGGTGATCTCTAATTTATCATCTAATAGCTGCTTTTTCTAGCTTTTGCCCACCAAAAGCCATTTATTAGGTATCATATGCTGAAAGTTACATTTAAGAGGCAAATAAATACAATTCTTTTGCCTTTTAAACAGGAATATAATCTTTTCTTTTTTCTGTTTTTATCTTGTCAGGAAATCCTTTTATATTATTGCTCATTTTGTATTCATTCATCAAGACCTTTGAGTCCCAAAGGACAGAATTTACCTCCAAGCAGAAAAATGCAGAAAACACAGTTATTTTGCAAGGTAAATTATTGAGCACAGTTTTTTTAAAAAAAGATTTCTTCTTTTAAAATTAGTTTTATGATTGCTTTTTATTCGTGATTGTTATATTTAGAGTATAAGGTTCTGATGAGCCTGCCTAATAGCTGATGGCTCTCGAACTCTTTTAATAGACATTCATTGGAATAATTCAGCAACAATGTAGTACTATATCAAAAGTGCTTCTAACACATATCATGGTATTCTGTATACGGAAATTAGAATATGTAACTATATATTTTCTCTTTTTGGTATGATAATTTTTAGGTGATCAAGCAATTTAAGCATTTGTCAAAGTGGCTATCCCATTTTGCATTCCTGTCAACATGAGATAGGTTCTTCAGAGAGGGGTGGGTTTCATTAGCCCCTCGCCCTCCTGTGACAGGATGTGGATAGGCTCAATCTTGTAGAGACCTTGTGCAGATAGTCGCAGCTGCTGCGAGTTCAAGAATCCCATGGCACACCGTGCCTGGACACCAGAGTCCACACCACTTGCTCCCTTCTAGCTTTTTCATTATTTTTACTCCTTTTCTGACGTTCTCTGAGCCATTTATGGGTGGACACTTGTTTTAGTTACTGTGCTACTGCTGTGAAGAGACACCACGGCTAAGGCAACTCTTACCAAAGCAAGGGTTTAACTGGGGGCTTGCTTACAGTTCCAGAGGATTCGTCCGTTATCCTCATGATGGGGAGCAGACAGGCATGGCCCTGGAGCAGCAGCTGAGAGCTTTACATGCTGATCCACAGCCAGCAGGGGGAGGGGAGGAGAGAGAGGGGAGAGAGAGAGAGAGAGAGAGAGAGAGAGAGAGAGAGAGAGAGAGAGAGGNGGAGAGAGAGAGAGAGAGAGAGAGAGAGAGAGAGAGAGAGAGAGGAGAGAGAGAGAGAGAGGAGAGAGAGATACAGACATTGGGCTGGGTGTGGGCTTTTGAAACCTCAACACCCACTCCCAATGCCCACCTCCTCCAAACAAGGCCACACATGCCCTAACAAGGCTACCTCTTGATCCTCCTGAGACAGTTCCTCAAGTGGGGACTAAGCATGCAAATATAAGAGCCCATGAGGGCCATTCTTGTTCAAACCACTGCATAGTCCTTTATGTTTTGACTAGTTGTTTATATTTATATTTTGACTAGTTATGACTAGCTATTTTTGTATTATGACTAGTTATAGTCACTACTGACCACTGTAAATGGAAGCTTCTCTTATAAAAGCTAATAGCACTTCCCTGTGGCCATAAACATAGTTATTTAGAAAGCGGTTGGACAGGCACATCAGTGAAAGAGCTTCCCCACGAGGGCTTATGATCCTCCTGGCTGTTGACCACGCTTACGGTTAGACGTGTGAATCCCCCTTTGTGGAGCAGGCATCATATCCAACCAGAAAGTGGTTGATTATCCCCACAATTAGTTTGCTATTTAATTTGCCTGTGAGCTCATCTTGCCTGGCCAGTCAGTATTGTTGCACCCAGGGGCCACAGCCAAGGGAGACAGTTGTTGACAGTTCTCTCCCAGCAGCCTGTGGAGCAGCTTCTAGCCCGCTGGGGCAAGCCAGCAGAGAGGGAACATTTCAGCTTGGTTTTCCTATATGTGGCGTCTTTAGCAATGGTCCTACTAGCTAGCGTCGGTGGCAACCAACAGCCATGACAACTGTTAGCATATATTATTACAAGTATAGTCACCATGCAGTCAGTACATTAGAGTATTAAAACATTCCTTCAGTTTAACTGAAACTTTACCACCTTTGATCCTTAACTTCCCTTTCTCTATCCTTCCTCTTTGATATCAGTCTGTTTCTATTTGAGAATTTCATACATGCATGCACTGTATCTTAGGTATAGCTTATTCTCTCTTCCTCCCAACTCCCCCTGGACGCTCTCAACACGTCTCCTTCCTAACATCATGTTGTTTTTGTTTTTTAATAACCCACTGAGTTCAGTTGGTGCTACCGAGATACATACGGGTGTAGTGAGCTGCCAGCATCTTAAACAAGTTCACATTTAATTTCTCTCTGTGTGTGTGTTTACATGTTTACATGTACATGAGTGCAGGTGTCTGTAGAGTCTGGAAGACAGCATTGGATGCCTTGGAGCTTTAGTTATAGACAGTTGGGAATCTAATGATATGAGCGATGGGAACTGGACTTGGGTCTCTGCAAGAGCAATGTGCAATGTGCACTCCTCCCTGCTGAGCCATCACTCCACTTGCCTAAAGTCTCTTGATAAGTGATATGCTCTTATCTTTTGTAAATATTTATTATGTATCAGTATTATGCCTCCATGTATGCCTGCACTCCAGAAAAGGGCACCAGATCTCATTACAGATGGTTGTGAGCCACCATGTGGTTGCTGGGACTTGAACTTAGGACCTCTGGAAGAGCAGCCAGTGCCCATAACCTCTGAATCATCTCTCTAGCCCCCCAAGACACACCTCTTGATAAGCACTTTTCTCTTATATTTTTATGAGACCGATATTTTGATTTCCACGTGTAACTAAGATCTTACATTATTTATCTCTCTATGCCTGGCTCATCTAATGCAGCATATGCCTTCCAGTTCCTTTCACACTTTTGCAAGTAACTGAGCTTCTATTTAAGTCAGTATGGTATTGTTCTGTGTCTATGAATATTTCCTCTATTTACTTACCAATCATTGCACACTTACGTTGAGTCTCAATCTTGGTTATTATGAGTCCTGCTAAAATGAACACACGAATACTGACATCTCTTCAATACCTTGATTTTAGCTTTTCTTAGTTGCTGTATTATGTGACGATTATGTTCAGGAACATCTATACTATTTTCCAAGTTGTCTGTATTAGTTTATGTACCCACAATTGTTGTGGAATATTATTTTAACTGTGTAAAGATTTGTTACATTTGTTTTTGCCTTTCTTAATGATGCAAAGATGTGTTACATTGTTTTATTAAATAAAATTAACTTGGGGTCAGGAGGCTGATTCAGTAACTCGCTGACAGGAAGTGGCAGGGAGGAAATAAGTGTAGCAATGGTTCTTTAGTGGGGACTGAACAGAAGGACACCCCCCTCTTTTTTAGTTTTTATACTTTTATTTGCTCAGGTGCATTAATTTAAATCAATTGTTCAGAGCCTCCAGCACAACACTGAATATAAGTGCATATTATCTTATTCTTTGTCTTGGGGGAAAGTTTTCTTTTTTTAAGATTTATTTGTTTATTTATTAAAAATTTTCCTCTTCATTCTACACACCGGCCCCAGCTTCCCCTCTCTCCCCTCCACCTCTTCCCCATCCCAAGCCCTACCCACTCCTCACCTGAAGGATGAATAAATAAAATGAGGCACATTTACACAATGGAGTATTACTCAGCAGTAAAAAAAAATGACATCTTGAAATTTGCAGGCAAATGGATGGAACTAGAAAAAAACCTTCCTGAGTGAGGTAACCCAGACCTAGGGGAGGCCTTGCCACCTGTGAGGATGACTCTTTTCTCAGGAGACGTGAGCAAAGGGGAGGAGGTTCGCTACTTGCTGTTCAGCCTTTCTGAGCTAGCAGGATTTCATCTCAGCCTTTGAGTCCTGAGTTCTGTAGAAGGATAGAGATTTAGGTAAAGTTTCCTTTAGCAGCCCTGATAGAGCCAGAGTCTGAGGGAACAGAATTCCTGGCCCCTGTGGCTGAACTGCTGCTGGTAGCTATGGAGTTGCAGTTGTTGGCTGGGACAGCAGTTGCTTAAGGTACGGTCACTGTGTTGAATGCAAAACAGCATTTGGTGCCTAATGAGGGGCGTTGAAGTGTAGCTGGTTCTTTTGTTTGCTTGCTTGTTTTTTAATTCATTGGGGGCCCACCATCCAGCTCCCAAATGAATACACAGATATTTATTCTTACTTATAAATACCCAGCCTTACCTTGGTTTGTTTTTAGCTAGCTTTTCTAACTTAAATTATCCTATTTCTCTTCAACTATGTTTTGCCTCTGGGTTTTACCTTTCTTTATTCTATATACCTTTCCTTCTTACTCTGTGGCTGACTGGGTGGCTGGCCCCTGGTCTCCTTCTCTTGCTCCTTGCTTTTCTCTTGAGTCTAGATTTCTCCTCCTGTTTATTCTCTCTGCCTGGCAGCCCTGCCTGTTTTTGGCTCCTGACTAGCTGTAGGCCATCCAACTCTTTATAGACCAATCAAGTGTTTTAGACAGGCAAAGAAACACAGCTTTACAGTTAAACAAATGCAGCATAAAAGATTGCAACATGTCTTTGCATCATCAATCAAATATTACATAGCATAAACACATGTAACACATCCTAAACTAATATTCCACAAGACACCATCACAATACATATTTTCCCTTTCCTCCACATTTTGGTCAATTAATCTTTTTGATAACAACTATTTTTGATGGTTAGGGCTTTCAACTTGACAGACTCTAGAATCACTTGGAATTCTGTCAATCTTTTTTTGATTCTTTTATTTATTTTTTTATTCTTTGAAAATTTTATATATGTATGCACTCTATTTTGGTCATATCAGCCCCAGCTCCCTTCTTCCTGCTTTCCCAGGGATCTTCCTCCCAACTTCATGTTGTTCTGGGCACTTGGAGCCCATTATAGTTCCATACAAATTTTAGGATTGTTTACATTTCTATGAAAAGTAACATTTTAATTTTGATAATTTCATCAATCCGATTGGTTACTTTGTGTGATACACAATATATTTTTCCAATTTATGACAGTGTATTCATCATCTATTCTTGTCTTCACTTTCATATTTTTTATACTTATTTTATGTGTATGAGTGTTTTGCTTGCATGTCTTATATGCACCGTGTGAATTCCTCATGCATGCCAAAGTCAGAAGATGGCATTGGATCTGGAGTTATAGATAGTAGTGAGCTACCATATGGCTGCTGGGAATTCTTTGCAAGAGCTTAAAAATGCTCTAAAGTACTGAGCTATTTTCTCCAGCCCCTTCTTGAGTTTCTTTTATTGTTTTATAGTTTTCATTGTTATATTGTTACCATTCTAACAGGCATATAGTGGCGTCTTGTTTAATTTGCTATTTCCTAAAAACACGACTTTTTTCATAAGCTTTTTTGATATCTGTACATCTTAGGTGGCAAAATTTGTTCAGAATATTTACCCATTTCTAAATTTGCCTTCATAATACAAGGATGAATGCATCTGCATGCACACATGTGTGTATACACATATACATGCAACATACACAGTTTTTTGTATATTTTAGAATAATAATTCTTTAATAAGTGTGTCCTTTGCAAATTTGTTCTCCCAATGTCTCTGGCCATCCTTTCAATCGCTTGATGGTGTTTCTCATATAGTATGTATTTTCATGGAGTGCAAGTTATAATTTTTTTCTTTCATGGACTATGCCTTAGGTTTATATCTGAAAATAGTTATTTTTGTGATAAAAATGATTGTTTTGAAAACATGTTAAAAAGCTTTACACTTATATATATCCATGAATGCTGTGCATTTTATAGTTACACAGCATATTAAGAGATATGTATCTTCTTTAGAATAATAATGTTTGACTGAGTAAGAGTTTTTTAAAACCAAGCTCCCTTTAGCTGAATGTTCTATCTAATATGTGCATGGGAAGCAATATGCATGATTGTGACTGTTGATTATTCTCAGACAGAAGAAAGCATTGATGGATCACTTCAAGACTCTGATTGTTTCACAACTAACTTGTCATCAAGAAATATTGAGAGCAAGAAATACAGCAAAATTTCTAAAACAACAGGGAAGAAAAATTCATCTGGATGTAAGGGTTTCATCCCAGAATATAAAAGAATGTAAGTTAAAAACTTTGAATTTACACTATGGAAGTTTAAAGAAACCCCGGCATGCATCTTATGTGTTCTGATGGCAGGAGTGTGCGCATTTGCGCTCATTCTTTTAGAAACATAGCTTCAGCAGTTGCACAGCTCTTCTTAAACCTCTTAACTTCAGGTGCATCTACATGGCAGTCTAAAAGGCGGAGCTCCAGTTATTTGGGAGCAGTGGTCCATAGGTCTGTAAGTTTGTCTTAAACACAATTTAAGAAAGACACCTGGGCTTGGGTTTGTAAAAATTAGATCATTTGAATTCTCTCTCTCTCTCTCTCTCTCTCTCTCTCTCTCTCTCTCTCTCTCTTCTCTCTCTTCTCTCTCTTCTCTCTCTCATTTCCTTTAACGCCAGAGGTCTGTATAGGTGACTAAACGTAGGACAGTTTCAGGGTGTGTGTGGGCTGGGGGGATAAGAACAAGATACTGGGATCTCAGGATAGCAATTTGGGAGGGTTGGACTTAATGGGGATATAGTATCCCAAAGGGCAAGGTATCTGCTAAGGAAGGAAGTGGATAAATGATGACATTTTCTCTTATTTCACAATTTGCTCAGGATTAAATTAACCAGTAGCTGTAACAGTCAAAAATGCTACAGGACAAATGGCCCAACAGCAGCAGGAATAATAAATAGAAGGAGAGGCTAGGCAGATGAAGAGAGATTTGCTGCATCCTGATACAGAGTTTTAAAGTCTATGATATTTAGCAGACAGCTGGAAACTTGAACACCGATTCTACATTTGTTGATACTAAGAAATGTCTTATCAATTTTTATGTCATAACGACGTTTTAAATGTTTTTTTAAAAAAGAAAACAGGTGTTATAGAGATGTTTATTAAATCGTTACAGATAAAATAATACTGATGAAATATGTGCAAATGAAATAAATACTGAGACTTCAAATTTATAAAGGATGGAAGCAGGAATAAAAGGCGAAATGAGGCTACATACGCCATTATTTGAGCTGGGTGGTGGTACATGGGGAGATTAGCATATTGTTTGGAAATGTCCACAGTCAAAGTTTGAGAGGAAGGCAAAGCGATCCAGGCAATCCAGCAGTTATTCTAATTTCTGTGTCATTTAGATATGAAACGTCATTATTTCTGTATAGAGAAGAAAAATCCACCGAGTTTTCAGGATCAAAGAAAATCAAAAAGAAAAGTTTACAAGTACAGTTTCATAGTAAAAGAACTGAGGTGAGTTGAGACTTTCTGAAAATTTCCTTTTTGTCCCGAGCCCCAAATATTCTTGATGTTTTAGACCAAGTGTTGAAATGTTTTTTTAAAACATTTTTTTAAAAGTTTATTTATTTATTTTATGTGGACTGATGTGTGTGTATGTCTGTTTGAGGGCATCAGATCTTGGAGTTATAGACAGTTATGAGCTGCCATGTGGATGCTGGGAATTGAACTTGGGTCCTCTAGGAGAGCAGCCAGTTCTCTTAACTGCTGAACGATCTCTTAATATTTTAAATTTTAAATATTGCTTCTTCCTCTTCCTTTTCTTTTCTTATTCCTGTGACGGTTAGTGCCAATTGTCAACTGGATAAAATATAAAATTACCTCAGAGATGGGCTTCTGGGCATGTCTTTGGGGGGAATTATCTTGATTACATTGAGGTGGGAAGTACTGTCCACTGTAGGTGCCACCATCCCTTAGGCAGGAAATCCTGCGCTTTGTAAGAGTGGAGAAATTGAGCTGAGCAAGTGTGCATGCAGTCATTGTTCTCTGTTCCTGGTGGTGGATGTGAGCAGTTTCCTCAAATCCTTGTTGCTATGGTGACTTCCATGCTGTGATGGACTAGAATGAGGAGCCGTGAGCCCCCACACACTTCCTCCTTGCTGTGATGAACTAGAATGAGGAGCTGTGAGACCAAACACCCTTTCTCCCTCGAGTTGCTCTTTCAGAGTATGCCATCATAGCAATATGAAGGAAACTAAGATATCACCCCTTTATTTCTGCTTTTTGATTGATTGATTGGTTTGTTGTTTTGGATGGCTTCTCACTGTGTTGTCCATGCTGACTCAAATCTTGGGCTCCAGTGGTTTTCCTTCCTTAATTGCTTAAGCAGCTCCTGGGACTACACGTGTACACCACCATATCTGACTTTCTTCTCCTTCCCCTTTCTTTATAAAAATAAGGAAGGCATTGTATCCTTTCAGAAAACTAGATTTACTTTTCCCTATTAAATTAAACTTTTATGTGTGTTGTATTTCCTATTTTTTTTTTTAGTTTTCATTCTTCTTTATACATGCTACAGTTAAGTGGTTAATTTATTCAACCATAAGGATACCCTGAAATAAAATTACTTCTATCATTGGAATAACCAGTGGTTCCCCACAGGATTCTGCATGTATAGCTAAAGCCTGTACAGGAGCCTAACCTGGTAGATGAGTCAATGTTTTACTTTGCCATAGGTTTCCCCTGTTCTATAAAATCTTTAATCTATTAATTAAAAATGTTAATTAGAAGGTAATTAGTTACAAACTTAAGAACAATGGTGTTTCCAAAGAATATTATATAGTTTAAAAAAGTTTGGAGTGCATATGAAATGTAATGTAAATGTCAAGGTTTCTACCGGGAGTGTGGGTGAGTGAGACGCTGGGTGTGACTGCCGTCCAAGAGGCTGGTATTCAAGGATGCTGGGTGACCAGGATGATCTCATGACCAACACACTTGCTTTTGGCTCTAGATCGCCTCTCCGTCCCTGAAGGTGGCAAAGGAGAAGACGGCTGGGAAAGAGAGCACTTTGTACAAGTTGCCATGCCACTTTGGTAGTCACAAGACTTCACTATGCCCTAGTTTATCTTCCTCAACTCCTCGGTATTCAAATCACTGTATTCTGATTTTCAAATGAGGGGCTTGTATTTAAAACTTTTCTCTGCATTTATGTATCTCTTCTCTATATAGACTGCCATTAATTTGTTTAAATGAAAGACTGTGACCTTAGGCTCAGGCAGAAGTAAGAGCACTGTATGTGGGATTGGAGGACTTAGATTGTATACTGATTGGTCTCACACCCTATTTTAGTGCTTGTAAAATTCACATTGCATCTTGGGCCTTACTTTCTACTTTTTTAAAAAGATTTATTATTTATTTATTATGTATACAGTGTTCTGTATGCATGTATGCCTTCAGGCCAGAAGAGGGCACCAGATCTCATTACAGATGGTTATGAGCCACCATGAGGTTGCTGGGAATTGAACTTAGGACCTCTGGAAGAGCAGCCAGTGCTCTTAACCTCTGAGCCCTCTCTCCAGCCCTACTTTCTACATTTTTAAAGAGAGGGTCTTATGAAGTAGTTCTGGCTACCCTTTGTAGACCAGGCTGGCCTCACACTCAGAGATCCTCTTGCCTCTGCCTCCTGAGTGCTGGAATTAAAGGTGTGCACTGGCTCCATGTGTGTGTTTGTGCACATGTGTGAATGCCTGTGGGGGCTAGAAGGGGGAGTTACAGGTGGCTGTGAGCCACCAGGTAGGGGTCCTTGAAACTAGACAGGTTTTCTGGAAGAGCAGCAGGTGCTCTTAACCACTGAGCCATCTGTTCAGCCCTTCACTTTCCACCTGTGTACAGGAGTCTATGGACTCTTAAGACCTCCGCCAACACGACTGATTGTGGCTTTAGTTGTTTACACGTTGCGTCATATCAGATGAGTCCTTCTCTCCAGACTGTTTATAGCTGATGATGGAATCTGGGATTTCTTTATTTTATTTTTGCTGTTTAAAGAGCTCTTATTTGTCATATAAATACCTTTCTTTGAAGAATTACTATGATTTGTATTAAGAGCAGGAAAAACTACAACCAGAGCCAGCAGCTAGTGAATCTGTCTGTTGACAAGGTTAGATTCTGCTCCCGGCAGAGACATTGGAAGGAGCAAGGGGAGGATTTGGGGTGATAAAAACAACTCTTATTGCGTGGAGCTCTTTAACAAAGCTACTCTGGATTGAGAGGTAGCATAGGGCCATAGTCCCAGCGCCTGTGAGGTGAAGGCAGGAGGATTATCAAGAGTTCAAGGGTAGCCTGGCCACTTGGTGAGACTGTGTTTCAACAAAACACCAAAATAAAACCAGAAAAAAATAAAAATTCAAGATATTTATAGGTTTGCTGATAGTTTTCTGTGGGGCTTTTTATGAATGTCCCCTGCTGCTTTCTAATGTGGCCCGTTCTCTGACAGGAGGAAGGAGACAACTTCTAACCTCTACATGACGTTATATGAACAAGTACATGAAGGATACCTAAAATACCAAGAATTAAGTGGTAATAAGAAATTCTAGAAATTATACCCCCTCCCTCCCTCCACCCTTCCCCAACACTCCATCTTCTCCCTCCCCCTCCTTCTTCCCTCCCCATGCCCTCTATCTTCCCTTCCTCCCCTCCCTCCATTCTCCTTCCTTCCTCCCCTCCCTCCCTCTCTTTCTATGAAGACCCTGCTGGACCCAGATCTGCCAGTCTTCTGCACACTTGGTTCCCTTTAACTTTTGACCAGATTTTCACTGTTTCCCTCAAATCCTCAGTGCTATCACCTATTCTTTAACTGCATTAAAGATAAAAAAAATTAGTTAAGATTTACTTCTGTCTTAGGGCTACAATTCTCTCTGAGAGCTCAGCTGATAAGGTGCTTGCCATACGAGCACAAGGAAGTGAGCCAATTCCAGCATTTACATGAAAAAGTCTAGGCATGGCGGTGTACCTTTAATTCCAGCCCTTGGGTGGCAGCAACAGGCAGATCCCTGGAGCTCTCTGGCCAGGCACCCTAGCCCAGTTGGCAAGCCTCAGGTCCCATTGAGAGACCTTGTCTCAGGAGACAGGCAGAAGACTCATGAAGGATTTCACTGAGACTGACCTCTGACCTCTTCACACTTGCACATGCACACTCACACAATGTGCTTATCTACAGTCTATGAAAGTAAACATTTTAAAGCCCATTTCTTTGTAAATGTCAAGAACATTTAGCATGAGAACTACCTCCTTCACATATTTTTAAGTGTACAATGCAGTATTGTTACTTACGTGTATAATATTGTACAAATCTCTAGAGCTTATTATATGCAATTGAAATCTTATATCCATGGGTGAGTGTCCTCTCTTTCCTCTCCCTCGGTCCTCAACAGCCACAATTACAGTCTTTGCTTCTTCTGTTGGACTCTTTAGATAACTAGTGTAAGTAGAATGATCTGCCCTGTGCTTGGCTTATTTCACTAAACACACATCTTCCAGCTTGTTCCAACCACCACATATTATAATAACTATTTCTTATAGAAGGCTAAATGAATGATATTCTATGTGTATGTACCATGCTTAAAAATTAATTCATCTTTTGATGGCTGTGGTCTATGTAGTTTGTTATATGTGTTGGCATCTATGAATACTGCTGGTCACAGATGTGAAAGTGCTATCATATATATATATTTGGAGATGGCTTCTTGTAGCCCAGGCTGGCCTCAAACTCACAATGAGGCGGAGGATGGCTTTGAACTTCTGACTTTCCTGCCAGCACCTTCCAAGTGGTGGGACTGTAGCTATACATCATCATTCCCAGTTTATCTGATTTCATTAAGAACAAACCCAGAAGTGAGATTGCTAGATCAAATAGGTTTATTTCTTTATAGACAGGTAATAAAAGCTATTGGGAAGAATCTTACTAAACATCTTGCTCTTCCTACCCACATTCTTAGACACAAATCCCCTTTAAATTCTCCCTTTATCTGTCTGGAAGTGGCTCCCTTTCAGCAGATGAATTCTGTTACATTTCATTTATATTTATTTATACATCTCTGTTTCTACAGGGTCATATATATATGCACATAAAACTTTTATACACATATAGGATCATATGTGTATGTTTTGTTTTGGGACAGGGTCATACAATGTAACTCTAGCTGGCTTGGAATTCACTATGTAGACCAGTCTGGCCTGGAATTTATAGAGATCCCTCGGCCTCTGCCTTTCGAGTGCTGAGATTAAAGGCCATCACTAAGTAGAGCTATGTTCTGTATTAGAAGTTTCTCCTCCCTGTCCTCATTCTTTCTCCTCCTCCTTCTCCCCATGTGTCTTCTCTTTTAATGTGTATGGGTGGTTTTGCCCAAGTATGTTTTACACCATGTGTGTGCAGTACTCATGGAGGTCAGAAGGGGCATCAGATGTCCTGGGAACTGGAGTCACAGACAGTTGTGAGCTGCCATGTGGGTGCTGGGAATCAAACCCTAGTCACCTGTATGAGCACGGAGTCTCCTCTCCAGTCTAGAGAAACTTCTTAAAATAGTTTCTTTCATTAACATCCCATTGTTTTCATTTTCCATCTCACTGAATTCTGTCATCTAGCTCCATCCCTCCACAAACCTTTTATTAGCATCCTAATGTTACTATTTTTTCAGTTTATTTTCCTTTCTTACTCTACCTCCCCCTCCTTCCCTCCCTCCTTTCCTCCCTCCCTTTCTCCCTCCCTCCCTCCCTCCTTCCCTCCCTCTTCTTTCCTGGCCCATCTTCCTCCTTCCCACCCCATTTCTCTCAGGGTCTCACTATTTAGTCCAGGTTGACCTGGAGCTCACTATGCAACTCCGGCAGGTTCAGAACTTTGATCATCCTGCCTCAGCTTCCCTAGCTATTGAATATTTTTTTTTAAATTTTTGTTTCATTAAACTAAACAGAATTCAGTTCAACAGACATGTTTTGAGGGAGAGGAGCACCTATGAAGTAGGACCGGGAAAAATAAAGTAGCTGTCAGGCCTTCTGGAAGCAGTAAGAACGTAGAACATTTTGGTTGTGCTATATCCTGAGTGCACCAGGAGCAGACGGGGCAGGTTCAGTGTTCTAGACACACCCAAGTCACAGGTTAGCGTTTAGAGGGACAGTTTGGGTAAATAAAAATGTCCTCCTCTTTCTCAGCTTAGTGCTCATTACTGTTTTCTCTGGTGAGAGTGTGGGATGATCAGGATAGGTAATCATTTTAATTGTTTCCTTATGCCCATGCAGCACTTCCTAAAGCCTGCATAATTTTTAGTAAAGTTCGCCAGGGTAAGATCAATGTGAATGATTTGCCAATGATCCTCCACATCCTGAAGATTTCTATGAGTGACTCAGAAATGCGACAGGTGCTGAAGACCACTGACATTGATGGTGAGTTTTCTCTTCAGCGTCCTGCACACATGAATGCAAGCTATGTTTAGCTCACTAATTACAGATGATGGAAAAGCTAAATGACTATTTACAAGATATAATTTTTATTATGTTTTAAAAACAGTATTTACAATGATATTAAAAAGCTATACTCCAGGTGATTGTAATTGGATTGATTGCTACATTGGATTATGAGACAGTCTCATCATTGGATAATGAGTGAGCTGTTTTTATTTAGGTTTTAGTAGTTATGTTTTATTAACAATGAAATCAGTATCTGACCTAGTCTCTCCAGATGAAATCTAAGACCTTGACAGTAATTTGCATCCATCCATAAAGTTCATGAAATGGCCCATTTTTTGGTTTGTCCAGTTTGAGGAAAGTGCTGTCCTGAGTTGTATGCTCTTTATTCCCTTCTCTCTCTCTCTCTCTCTCTCTCTCTCTCTCTCTCTCTCTCTCTCTCTCCCTCCCTCCCTCCCTCCCTCCCTCTCTCTCTCTCCCTCTCTCTCTCTGTTCTCCACACAATGTAAAAGAGTGACTGCTTTTGCGTACAAGCTATGATATTCTGATATCAGTTAATTATATTTACATTTTCAGTTTACATTTTCAACTTAATGGGTTTACTGATGGACTTTTTCTCCTTGTTTCTGAATCATCTTTATAGTTAATGGAATGCTGGATTTCACAGATTTCCTGAATGCCAGGAATGATGCTTCTCATTTGACCTCTCAGAATCCAGGTAAAAATAATATCAGAAGTATAAAACAGAATGGTTTGATAGCAACTGGCTTTATTTATTTATTTATTTTTAGCAACTGGTTTTAATGTGGGGCTAGATAGACGAACTTATGTCTTCTTAGAATCTCATTTTCTGTTATTCCATAGTTTAGGCAAATTAGACATGATTATTTATAGATATTTCTCTCTCTCTCTCTCTCTCTCTCTCTCTCTCTCTCTCTCTCTGTGTGTGTGTGTGTGTGTGTGTGTATTCCATGTGTGTGAAGGTATCCACAGAGGTCAGAAGAGGATCTGGTTCTGGAGTCAAACTCCAGTCCTCAGAAAGAGTGTCAAACACTCTTAACTGCAGAACCATTTTCAGCCCCTAATTTTTTTGTCATGAAAGACTTGGATTGGGGCCAGTAAGATGGCTCCCCAGGTAAAAACACTTGCTACTCAAGGCTGACAACCTAATTCAACCCCTCGATCGCACATGCACACACACCCAAGAATCCCAACCCTTGGACCACTGCTGCAGCTTCTGTTTTCTCTGTAACTGCTAAATCACTACTAGATGAATTATTTTATTTTTATGTATGTATGTGTAAATGTTCATTTGTATATGTGTGTGTGTGCACATGTCACTGTGTGTATATGGAGGTCAGAGGGCATCTTGAGCGCCAATCCTAGCTTTTTACCTTATTTGAGACAGGGTCTCTTTGTTCTTCCTGCTGTGTACACCAGCCTAGCTGGGGTGTGAGCATCTAGTGAGTCTCCTGTCTTCTTCCCCATCTCACTGTACAGATTACAGACATGTGACACCATGCCTGGTCTGATGGCGGTCCTGGGGATTAGAACTCAGATCTTCATACTTTGCCACAAGCTTTTGACCAATTGGGCCATCTCCCTAGCTCTTAGACTAATTTCTTTATAAAATCTGTGTGTGTGTGTGTGTGTGTGTGTGTGTAGGTCAGAGGACGGCTTTCAGGATTCATTCAATTCTCTCCTTTCATAATGGGTTCTGGAGTTCAGGCTCAGGTTGTCAGGCTCTTTTATCTGCTGAACCATCTCTATAGAATATTTCCCAGCAAGAATCTACTTCCCTAGTTAGTCATAAACCTATACTCATGTTGACTTCATTTTCATGTCTGTTTTTGTGTTTGTGTGTGCTTGTTTTCTTTTCTAGTGACAATACTTTCCTCACTCCATCACAAATCTGCATATAATCCCTCCCTAAAACTTCAGATACTTACCGACTTCCTAATTACTTATTTTATGTTACAAATAAATGATAAAGTGATCAGAAGGACTATTTATATTAGTTATAGAAGCAATACTTCCAAAAATTTGAGACCGTTAGTGTTTTTCATTTACTTGTTAGGCAAGATCAATTTCTTAGCTCAGTCCTGTTTCTGCAGTCAATCAGACTCTGTTTCTTTAAAATCAGTGTGGTAGTATCTCATTCCTGGAAAAGCAAGCAAAACTTTTTTTTACTCACTCACCTGTGGGATGTGCAGCAGTCACATGGGCAGCAGTGACATGGGCAGTAGTCACATGAGCAACACTCACATGGGCAGCAGTCACATGTGCAATAGTCACATGGGCAGTAGTCACATGGGCAGTAGTCACATGGGCAGCAGTCACATGTGCAATAGTCACATGGGCAGTAGTCACATGGGCAACACTCACATGGGCAGCAGTCACATGTGCAATAGTTACATGGGCAGTAGTCACATGGGCAACACTCACATGGGCAGCAGTCACATCTACAATAGTCACATGGGCAGTAGTCACATGGGCAAGAGTCACATGTGCAGCACTCACATGGGCAGCAGTCACATGGGCAATAAGTAAGATACTTGCTTTTCCCTTTTGATTTTTTACTTCCTGTTTAGATTTTCCTTCAAATTCCCGTAACTCTGGGCTTCTTTATCTGCATGTCATCTGACTATTTTCTGACTATAAACTTCTCCATATAGATTCCTAAGAATAAACTTCTCTGTATAGATTCCATAGTTGTTAAATTGTCACTTATATTTAAGTCTCCATTGGTTTCCTGTGTTTATTTTATGCTTATAGTTAAAATGTTTTGAGAATAATCAAGTTTCTTTTATTCCCTCTAAAACAACATATATAATAATGTATATATGTTAATTTAGATATAATATGTCTACATACTGACCTCTAAAATAACTTCAGCCCCTCCTAGCTCATTACACATTTAATATTGACTTTAGAATACTGTTTTTTCTATTTTGAGGCAAGATCTTATGTTACCCAGGCTGACTTTGAGTTTGCTATATAGCTGAGGCTGGGCTGTGAATCCTTGATTGTCCTTTCTCTACCTCCTAAGAACTGGTATTACAAACACTGCCACTACACCCAGTTAGAATATTTTATATACCACTATTAACATATATGCCCACAAATACATGTATACATAATATAAATGTTTTGTCAAGGTAAATGAGTTACCAGTGAGTAACAAGGGAGAACCAGAAAACCTAGATCTTATAGAACCTAAAAAACAAACAAAAACAAAAATTTCACAAAACAAAACAAAAACAATGGAGCATATTATTGGAAACCAAGAGATCTCTCCCCATTTTCCTCAGTGGTGTAGCCACTGGTAAGGTGCCTGTGCTCCTGTAACCAAAATTAAATTCATTGGTTCAAAGTAGCAACAAAAGACCTGGAGGGAGAAGGGGAAAGGGTTGGTAAGAGTGAATAGGTGGGGAGGAGAACAAAGGAAGGGCAATGCAGGTGATTATGTATGGTTGACATATTTTGAATGTGTGAAATGTCACTGTGAAACCTATGTGTCTAGGGTTACTTTTTCCTGTTCTCCAGGAAAAGCTGTTAATTCTCACAGTTGAATCATTTTTGTTCCTCCAGAATTTCAAGATGTCTTGAAGACTTTTTCTAAGATGAAAGGTGGTCGTGTGGCCACTGATGAAGTGGCAGCTTTTTTGGATGGCATGGGTATTCCAGTAAATCCCGAGACGCTCAAGGATGTGATAAGTCACTCTTATGTGGACAGTGAGTTATCTGAACTCTGCTTACCAGTTCTATTACAGCTCCTGCGTCTTCTTTCTCGATTTTCCCTTTTGCTGCTGGTACTGCTGACTGATATTGGTAGTAAAAATTAGTGTAGAAAAATTGAGAAGATTCTAAAATTATTCTATTTTGGTACATTTCCCAAAAGTTGAGAATAAAATGGATTTTTAAAACTTCAGCATTGCCAGGCATGGTGTCATAACACTTTGAATCTCAGCCCTTGGGAGGCAGAGGTAGGCTGACCTCTATGAGTTAGAGGCCATTCTGGTTTCTGTGAGTTCCAGGCTAAGCACGGTTAGTCATCTAGTAAGGCTGTGTCTTAAAAAAAAAAAAACAATTCAACATTGGGGTGGTGAGATAGCTCAGTTGGTGAAGTGCTTGTCTTGTTATCATGAGTACTTGATTTGACCACAAACATATGACACACATGCATACATATATGCATATGTATGTATATGCACATATACAATAACAATAAATTAGAAGTTAAAGTCTGAAAACATTCAGCCCAATCTCATCTTCAGTGGTCATTTCTTGTCTTTGTAGATGGGTCATTTCTTAGAGTGGGAAGAAAGAATGTTGACTTTAGAAATAACAGAGAATTCTTGAATTCTCAATTTTATTATGTAGCTTTAGCTAAACTTCCCTATCCTCTTTAGTTATTCTCTACAAAGCATAGCTTGATTTAAAATATTATAAGGATGTATGAGAGGTTCTATATTATGCTAACATTTGACCAAAGGATAGCCTACAATAATAGATTGATTAGTGATTGATTAAATGATTTGTTCATTCAACAAGCCAGTTAGTCTACTGTGCCTGGAGTAATGATGGGTGGAGTACAGGTGGCTAAAATACAGTTCTAGTGTGGACAGAACCGTGTAAGTTGCGATGCTGTGTGGTAAATGCCTGTAGTGGGGTGTTTGTAGGCTGCCATTGGAAGTACCAGGGAGAGATTATCAGAGAAGGTGATGTCTGAACTAAATCCTAAAGATCAGTAGGGTTTATTGGATGAAGTGATGGTGAGGAATGAGAGAGACAATGTAGGTCGATACAGCAGTTTGTATAAACAGGACAGAAAAAAATCAGGTATTCTATCCTTTTAAGTGGACTTCACTGTCTTTCGTCATTTTCTAGAGGTGATTTTGTGGAGCTTGGAAGATAGAACTAAGCTATGCATAGTTCTGCAAGTTTGTTATTTGTTAGAATTTATGCGAGTGTGTTATTTTGCCTGCATATATGTATATATACCACATGCCTGTCTGGTTCCCACAGAGGCCAGAAGAGGGATCATATTCCTTGGAACTAAAGCTATAGACACCTGTGAGCATTGTGTTGGTTCTGGGAACTGAACTTTGGTCTTTTGAAAGAGTAACATGTGCTCTTAACTGTTAACTCCTTTTGGCTTTGAAGCAGGCTTTCACTCTATCTTAGACCTTCCTAGAACTCATTTTGTAGCCTGCGCTGGCGATGAATCTGTAGAAATCCTTCTGCTTCAGCCTCCCATAGCTGCAGGTTATTATTACGATGAGCCCTTGCATGGTAGGTGTGATAGGTTCATGAAAGTGGAGATTTTTAAAGACATGTTTCAAGCCATATTATCTGATAGTCTTCAGGGTATGCCCTGCTAGGGACAACAGGTTATATGTGAAACTATTGCGGAACCTTCTGTTTTGCTTTATGTTTTGTTGCCTAAGTCTTTAGGTCTCTAGGTCTCCCATGTGATTTGGAGAGGTAGATTGAACAACGGAACTGATTCCCAAGGATTGTTGTAGGAATTGGCTGTAAACATCTATCACAGAGTTTGTCACTAGGAATAGAGGGGTGGAGGTAGAAAACAAAGTCATCCCCAACAGCTCTATTATTGTGAAGTTTTCGTATTTTAAACTCTGAGATATTTCTGATAACTACTTCCTTACTTTAATCCAAAAGAACATAACTTTTCTTTGGACTATCACAGTTCAACCTCCCAAGTCTACCCATACCAGCTTTGATCTCTTTACACTACAGGCAGAGTGATCTGTTCAAAGCATAGATCTGATATTACCTTCCTCATGGATTGTTCAACAGTAGCGCTTGGGATAAAGAACACTTTAAGGTGCTGTTCAAGGCTGTGCTAGCTAATTTTATGTCAACTTGACACAAGCTAGAGTCATCAGAGGGAACAATTGAGAAAATAAGATCAGGCTGCAGGGAGCCTGTAGGGCATTTTCTTAGTTAGTAATTGATGTGGGTGGGCTTGGCTCATTGTGGGTGGTGCTACCCCAGGGCTGGTGGTTCTGGGTTCTATGAAAAAGCAGGCTGAGCAAGCCATGAGGAGCAAGCCAGTAAGTAGCACCCCTCCGTTGCCTCTGTGTCAGCTCCTTCTTCCAGGTTCCCTCCATGTTTGAGTTCCTGTCCTGACTTCCTTCCATGATGAACACTGATGTGGAAGTGTAAACAAGTAAACCCCTTCCTCCCTAGCTTGTTTTGGTCATGGTGTTACATTATAGAATTATAATTAATATAATTATTACATTTATTTAATTATAACATTTAAATTATAAATTTTATAAAATTATAAATTTTAAAATTATGATATTTAAATAATTATTCAAAATATTATAATTATTGTATAATCACATTATATTATATAATAATTATGATTATTATAGAAAAGGGTTATTTTATAATAACATATATTTATAATCTTTTTATAAATAATATTTATAATATAATAACCTTTTATAAATAACATAAATATGAGTTAACTGACCTTTACTCTCTGTGTTGTGGGTATTGGGCCTTGAACCCAGGGCCTCAGGGGTGTTAGACAAACACTCTGCCAGTTCCATACCTCCTGGACCAATGAAACTCATCTTAATAGGTGTGTTTGGTGATGAGAGTTAAAATCAACCAGGAGGTACCTAAACTGAGCAGAGAGGCAAGTTTAACTTCACTGAATGAGAAAATTTGGTACAGAGCAGTGGCTTAGTACTGTGAGGAGACTGATGGAAAAGTGGGAGGGGCAGGGATCTAGCAACTGATAGAGAATATCCACACAATTTCAAACTGTAGCATAATTGATTTTTGTGTTTTTGTCTTTAATTACAAATAATTGAAACACGTTGATTAACGGAGAAAGGCCTATGGGTTGTGTATAGGCTCTCCTGGAGGTGGAGGGATGATAATCTACAGATACTAATGTGAGATCAAGACTCTGTGAGAGCTGGGTGTGGTGGCACATGCCTGTGATCCCAGCACGTGGGAGACAGAAGCAAAAGGGTTGCTGTGGTGTAAGCTCAGCATGGAGTACACAGTGCGTTCCAAGTCAGCTTGGGCTATAGCATGAGGTCTTATCTCAAAAACAAAGCCACAACCATCTGGAGTACAAGCGCTGACAGTGAAAACTGCTCAGGAACCTTCAGCGTTTGGGTAGGTACTGGTTTTTGATAGTATGTGGTATGGGGCTCTCCACTGTTTTGCTGAAATATTAAGGGAAATAATGACCTTAGGAAACAAGGTTTGGATCGCCCACTTTCGATGCGTATGTAGAGGGACTGTAGATTTATGTAGAGGGACTGGACTGTAGATTTATGTAGAGGGACTGGACTGTAGATTTATGTAGAGGGACTGTAGATTTATGTAAAGGGACTGTAGATTTATGTAGAGGGACTGTAGATTTATGTAGAGGGACTGTAGATTTATGTAGAGGGACTGACGCTGTAATGCTCTTCTAGCATCTCTGACTTGGTGCTGTTCTTTACAGCCTTCGGTATATTTTGTTTATGGAAAATCATTTTTAAGTGATAGGAGGAAGATATTTTGCTAAGAATTGAGGAGAATAATCGAAATACACATTTTCTGTTCTTGAGTCCACAATCGAGAAATTGAGACAAAGGAGTAAATACTTGAAGTGATATCTATAGTAAATTCTCCAAAAAAATTATAAAATGTTAATTTGATCATCTAGCAAAGACACTTAAAATGTGGCTGTTTCCTTTGATAAAGAAACTCTTTTATTAAAGGGAAAACTGTGGTCTTAATTTTATACTTCATTGTGTACCTAGATATTAATGAACAATTTCAGGTAGTGCTCAAAACTCATAATTCCTCTGATTCCATCTACACACTCTTCTGAGTCATATTCATTATATATTCAAGTTGACAACTATATGTATGTTCAAAAGTAAATAGAAGTACTTTACTTTCTATTACAGGTAACTACACGGTGGATATTGGGGACATTATATTTGCTTTGGATGATCTGCAGCAACAGTATGAAGATGTCTGTAAGAGACCTTTGTGGCTATAAGTTTTGTTTATAAGCAATATTCAAGTTAACTCCTAGCCCACAACTTTTTAAACTCTTAGAATGAGTATTGAGCCTCCTTCCCTAACCTTCTCATCAGGATGACCAAAACAGAACATTCTGTAAACCTGCCTTCCTAATATCAATTATGTAGCACTAGTATTTCCCTGACTCTAGTTCCTTACAAATTCTTTACCATTCCTGATTATTTGGCATACTTCTCCATTAAGTATATCCCTTTTGCTCTTTACTGCTCTTTATGTCACATTTTAAATTCCCTTTTATTTGTTCAAATATAATTTGGTCAAGATTATTCTAATAATTATAAAAATTTTTGTAGTTTGGTTAGCTTATTACAAAGAGGAAGTCCTGCCTTCGGTTTTCCCCACCTTAGGTTTTCCAGAGGTGATAATTGATATTTATCCTTATAACTTGGTATTACATGTTGATTTTTTTATTGACATTAATTTGTTAATTAATTAATTGACATATATACACATGTGGAAAGTGTGATAATTTTTGGAATGAACATACTTTTTGATTCAAGATAATCAGCATTCCCATCTCCTCAAACATTTATCATTGTTTGTATTGGGAACTTTCAAAGTTTAAAAATTTTTTAGAATTTTTGAGAGTAAACTTCCTGCTGTGTCCTCAGCATACATACTCTTCCCACAAAATCCATGCTTATAGCATATTTATACACCAGTATAATTCAGCATTGTTAACAAACCCCTGAAAACTACTTACAGGTGATTTGTATCTCATGGACTGTGTGCGTTCCAGCTTCCCCTGTATCTTAGGGACTGTGTGCATTCCAGCTTCCCCTGTATCTTAGGGACTGTGTGCATTCCAGTAATGCAAGAGTGCTCCCTTTTCCCCACAACCTCTCCAGCATAAGTTGTCATCAGTGTTTTTGATCTTGGCCATTTTTACAGGTGTAAGATGGAATATCATAGTTGTTTAGATTTGCATTTCTCTGATGACTAAGGGTGTTGAGCATTTCCTTAAGTCTTTCAGCCATTTTAGATTCCTCTGTTGAGAGCTCTCTGTTTAGGTCTGTATCCATTGGATTATTTGTTCTTTTAATGATCAATTTCTTGAGTTCTTTGTATATTTTGGAGATCAGACCTCTGTCTGATGTGGGGTTGGTGAAGAGCTTTTCCTATTCTGTAGGCTGTCGTTTTGTCTTGTTGACCATGAAGAACTTTACAGTACATTTTTAAAATGAACTGCATATATATAATACCTTGAACAAAAATAGAAACACATACACATACACACATATATAGTATATTATAACAAAATAACCTTTAAAATGTATCAATATACAAAAATTCATAATTGAAATATTTGAGACTAGTAAATGCTTTTTAATCTAAAAGTAGATTCAATAATCTGCCTTTTTATCCCATTATTCCAATATTCCCCTTTTTTATTTTCAGAAAGAGATCCCTGAATCTAACCTCCTTTGCTTGGATTGTTTTCTCTGGCTTTGATCAGTAACAGCTTGAAACTACCCCTCCATATGATGATAAACATCCACAACCCACTGAACAAACAAAAACCACCTACCCTATCTCTTGAGAATGTTGGTATCGTGTTTTCTATATTGCTTCTTGATGTCTGGAGGTGATGGCATCTTTAGGAGTCACTGAGAAAATTTGGATAATGGTCAAGTCCTGGGAGAGCTAGCTGTTGTTCAGTCTATGTGTGATAGGAAAGTGTAGAGCTTATCTGAAGTCCTGGCTGGAGTAGTCTGCGAGGCTGAATCAACTCAAATTAACCTGTTTCTATTAATCTACGTTCTGCTGTGTGGTTCTATGCCTCTCTTCCATTTTGTATGTCTGAGTTCCTCAGCATCTCTCTGGCATTTCTTGTGCACCTAGATTCTAACCCTGAGTTCCTCTCTCTCCCCTGAAGTTCCGCCTGTTCTCTCCTGCCTACTGACCATTCAGCTCTTTACTAAACCAATCTCAGTGACACATCTTCACATACTGTACAAATATCCCACAACAAGTAGAGTTGTGTTGAGTTGTGTAAATACTTTACAGTGTGTTTTCATACCCAAAGTCTCCTTCAGCACCATCACGTGGATTTTTATAAATGAAATTGTAACTTCAGATGTTCCATTTTCTAGATTTGTGACTTCTGTATCAGATTATTTCTGCCTGCAGCCAATGAGAGTATTCATGAGAATAATTACTTGGATCTTAGCTTTATTAACAAATACTCTCCTTCTGCAACTTACTGTAGTTCTGCACACTTACAATGAGGGTATTTTTAATTGTATTGCCTCCCTAGCCTGTTATCTTTCTAAATTTGGAGGTGGAGAACAATGCATCCCAGCAGAGTATTTTATCTAACTTTAAATAGATTTGAGTGAAAGTCTTTAAATATAATAATCTGTAAGATTGTACTGGTTAATAGTTTGGTCATTTAATCACCAGCCCTTCCAGCTTCCTTAAACTTTGTTTTGTATATTTAAGAATCCATAATTTCTAGATTGGCCTTTATGAGAACTTAGTTGATTTGTTTGAATTTTTGAACGAATCATATGAATAAATAAAATCAATAAATAAAATAATATATTTCTCTTACTTAGCAATTATGGATGAAGCCACTTCAAATAAAAGATTATCAAGTATACCAGGACCCCATCTACAACCCAGGAAGAAAGGGAGTTCAATTTCCAGACTGTCTGAACCTATCACATCAAAAAATAAACCTCCCCTTCAACCTCGCAGTAAAACCGTGGAGAAACATGATGAGCCCGAACTTAAACGATCAAAAACTTCCTTACAAATAAGAAGACTCTCAAGTCGGGTTGACAGTAATCAAGTGGGATTTCAGGAACCATACCCAAAGATTCAAGATTCAAAGTCTAAATCATCTATCCCAAGGAGTACTACAAGCCTTGAAAAGTTAAAGATTCCAGATTCAAAGTCTAAACCATCTATCCCAAGGAGTACTACAAGCCTTGAAAAGTTAAAGATTCAAGATTCAAAGTCTAAACCATCTATCCCGAGGAGTACTACAAGCCTCGAAAAGTTACCAGATAAAAGCGATACTTCTACCATCTCAAAACTTGAGAGGCTAGCTGTGAAAGAGCAGCCCAGCACCCTAAAACCAGTTGCATCTAAGGAAAAAGCTTCAGTTAGGGCCTTAGGTCAGTGTCCCATGTCTCAGTTAGGATGTAGGTTCTGGAGTGCTTCAGTCTTTGCAGACATGGGCTGCGTGGGCCAATCACTGAACACTTACACTTTTCCCCTGAATATAGTTAACCTTTTAGTTGTTAGCCTCTGTCACCACTGCTACTGATACACAGACCAGTGGATAGGATTCTGTGATTTTGGTGATAATTCCTGGGAAAAGGGTGGAGATAGGTGAATCTTTGGAGCTTGCTGGCTAGCCAGCTTAGCCTAAACTGAGATCTCCATGCCAGTGAAAAATCCTGTCTCAAGAAACTTGGCAGATGTCACCTGAAAAATATCTCCCAAGGCTGACCTTTGACCTCCACCTTCACATGCACACATGTCCATATCCAGTCCCACAACCTGCACACTTGCACACACACGGGGGGGGGGGCGGGTGGAGAGAGGGGGGAAAGAGAGAACAGAAGGTGTATTTTTCTTTGGTAATTTTTTTGGTAATTTATTTGAATATGTAGGAAATCTGTGAAATTTTAGAGTCCCACAGTTCAAATATGTGAAGATATTCCCAGTATGTCAGGTATTAGTTCTTGTGGATGGAAAATATTAGAAATAGAATAATGAATACTGTACTTCTTAGGTATCTAAGGCTGTGTGGCCCTCATAAAAGATAATTAGTGATTTCTGTCTTTTTGTTCTACTCCCATGGAAGTACCTTGCTCGAAATTCGTCATCTAGAAATAGCCAGGGTTAATAGTCTTTTCAGATACTCTTCCCAGGTAAAACTACAAAGAAAAAGGAAGCCAAGTTTTGATCTTGCTGCCTGACAAGGTGAAGGTCAGGACACAAGGCACTGAAAGGGGCCAAGGTGCCGCCCTCATGCCAGAGCTGTCCACTCACAGTAAAAGCTTACCAGTTTGGGGTGTCAGTGCCCATGTAGCCCAAGTAAGAATTTTTCTTAAGGGAGAGAAAGGTGGGCTAGTCAAACAGGTGGGGTTCCACGTGGACGAATAGTGGAGTTAATAATTATTGATTTCTAAGCACGGTGTATGAGAATTCATTATAATGTTTTGAGTTGCATAGATTTAAAACCTTCTACTTAAAAAGAAATAGAAAATATAATCTGTATATAACTTGTATAGAGAAAATATGACTTTATTTGGATATAAGTGATGATCTGAATGGGAACATGTCCTACGTTGATAGGTTTAGAGACTGAAACCAGTCAGTTCTTCCATCCAATGCTATTTAGCTTTTGGGAGGAGCTGAGATCTGGGAATGCTGAGAGTGCTATGACCATAGATTAAGACCATCATTTCTCTAATTTGTTTGTTTAAAGAAATTCCATCAAAATCCAGGCTTTTATGAGCCAATTCTAGTGTTTGTGTGAATGAACAATGTCCCAGAATAGTTAAAACACCCCTAGCCCATGTGTGCAGAGGTATACATGAATTTTTTTTTTTTGAGACAGGGTTTCTCTGTGGCTTTGGAGCATGTCCTGGCACTAGCTCTGTAGACCAGGCTGGTCTCGAACTCTACATGAATATTTTTATAAGATACTAAACTAATTAGTCATCTGACAGATCACCAGGCAATGACTGGGTCACTTTGTATTGCTAAGTGTGGCTGTAATCTTTTCACTACTTGCTTTTCTTGGAAAGTTATTGCGATGGTGATAGTGTCTGTGAGAGGGGTACAGGCAAAGAGAAAGTGATAGACGATGAGATAAGGAACTTCCAGACATTCACGAGCACACATGGACAAAGTGAAAGGTCAGGTGACATGCATGAAGAGTGACAATACTGTGCACTGTTTGGAACAACTGTCTAGGAAGTGTTTGATTTTTGTTTCTAAATTGAATTGCCTTTTTTCTTTCAAAGCATATATTTTAGTGATTAGTATTTTATAATGGATGTAGTTGTATCTTTTTATAATTTTCAGCATTTGTCATAGTAATTTAATCCTTGAAGATATTAAAGAAAATATTTCTCTTCCCTTTAGAAACAAAACCAGTGAATTTTAAAGAGTTTGATACCATGATGAGCAAGAACGAATACTTCTCTCAAAAATTATGTACGTATGAATGTTATAATTTATGTCGTATGAAAAAATCAGAATTTTTTTCTAGTCTAGTTCTTAGGTAGAGTTTAAGCCTTTTATTTAAATTCCTAAAAAAGTAGCAAAACGCTGGGCGTGGTGACATACATCTTTAATTCCAACATTCGGGAGGTAGATACAAGGGGATCTCTATAAGTTCAAGCAAGGCAACTACTCTACATAGTGAGTATCAGGACAGTCAGGGCTACATAATGAGACTCTGTGCTGTAGTTTGAATGTAAATGGCCCCCATAATCATACAGGGAATGGCACTATTAGGAGGCGTGGCTTTGTTAGAGTAGGTATGGCCTCATTGGAGAAAGTGTGTCACTGTGGGTACGAGCTTTGAGTTTTCCTATGCTCAGGATACTGCCCAGTGTCTTAGTCGACTTCCTATGGCCTGCATATCAAGATGCAGCCAGAATCACATCTGCCTGCATGCCACCATGCTCCCCACTATGATGATAATGGACTGAACCTCTGAAACTTTAAGTGAGCCATCCCAATTAAATATTTTCATTTATAAGAGTTGCTGTGGTCACAGTGTCTTTTCACAGCAATGAAAATTCCAAGACACCCTGTATCAAACAAACAAACCAAAGAAAAGGTGCATTTAGTCCTAATTTTCAGCTAGAAAGACCTTGTAAACATTTTAATTTTAACTATAGACTTATATGTACTTATAAATAATTACAAATACTTATAGTAATTACAGCTATTGTATTATGGTTACTCATACATAATATTTATCATGCACTAATACTGAATCTTTTTCATTATCCCATGGATTCCCATATTAATGCTATAATGTTTTTTAGAAGAGAAACCCAAGATACAGAGTTCTCCTTATTTTAGGCCTGCTTGGTGCCACACACATCTGGTCCACATTAGTGTTATGATTGAGCTCAGATAAAGCTGTGTGTTTTCAAAATCCACATTATACCATCCAATGGTGCTCCCCCCTCAAACTTCGTATCCACTAGTATAGACCGACAGGTAAGAGTCATTCTTAATCGGCTTTTCCACTTTGGCCTCAGTGCCACACTGCCCCCTTCATCTGATCCATCACAGTGTTTTGCTTGTTTGAGATAAGGTGTATGTGTTTTCCAGGCTGGTCTTAAACTCCCCATCCTGGGTTCAGGTAATTCTCAAGCTTTAGCTCCCTGGGTGCTGGTGGCATACTGACATGTGCCAAGATAGTTGGCTATTCTCAGATTCTTTAATTGGTGCTTTAAAATTGATATAAAAATATGTTTCCTGATCAGAGAGTCCGGTTTTATCCCATGCTGTTTCAGTCACAGTCCATCTGGCTTTGGTGAGTTCCCAATAGATCAGCCCCACTGTCTCAGTGGGTGGGTGCACCCCCCCATGGTCCTGACATCCTTGCTCGTGTTCTCCCTCCATCTGCTTCTCATTGGGACCTTGGGAGCTCAGTCCAGTGCTCCAGTGTGGGTCTCTGTCTCTATCTCCATCCATCACCAGATGAAGGTTCTATGGTGATATGAAAGATATTCGTCAGTAATGCTATAGGATAGGGTCAGTTCAGGTTCCCTATCCTCAG